>NC_083469.1:5442418-5474918 GCF_030014155.1 Tachysurus vachellii | reverse complement strand
CATGCTCTGAGACCACACCCATCACAATAGAAAGGAACTATTATACTATTATTAATCTGCAGTGATGCTTCCCTTTGATGGGACACATGAAGCCAAATATATAAATATGCCCCACCCATCACACGCTCACACACACACTCACACACACTCACTCACTCACTCTCACACACACTCACACGCTCACTTACTCACTCACTTCACTTACTCACTCACTTCACTTACTCTCTCCCACACGCACTCTCTCCCACACGCACTCTCTCCCACACGCACTCTCTCCCACACGCACTCTCTCCCACACGCACTCTCTCACACACGCACTCTCTCACACACGCACTCTCTCACACAAGTACTCTCTCACACGCACTCTCTCACACACGCACTCTCTCACACACGCACTCTCTCACACACGCACTCTCTCACACATGCACTCACTCACTTCACTTACTCACTCCCACACACACTCTCTCACACACACTCTCTCCCACACACACACTCTCCCACACACACACTCTCCCACACACACACACTCTCCCACACACACACACACACACTCTCACACACACACACTCTCACACACACACACTCTCACACACACACACACTCTCCCACACACACACACTCTCCCACACACACACACTCTCACACACACACACTCTCACACACACACACTCTCACACACACACACTCTCACACACACACACACACACACTCTCACACACACACACACTCTCACACACACACACAGCCTGTCACAATGTTCAATGTGTTGTATTTTGGGTGCTATGCTCATCCCAGCAGCTAGGGGGCCTCCTGTAACATGCCCCATTTCTAAATAAAAAGGAAGTTATAGAGTGAGAAGTAGGTTTAGTTTGGAGCTACCACGTGTTCACCTGCTGTCTCTCTCACTAATCCTGTGTGAAAAACTTTATTGAGTTCCATTTATTTGTGTAGTGTTTTAACAATTCAATAGAAACAGAATAAAAATGTAAAAGTTTAAAAGTAAATTACTATTGATCTCTAACATCTATCTCTAATTAGAAGCCTGAGGTGACAATAGCAAGAAAAACGTTCAAGGCCACAATATCATATTGGACAGTGTGGTATTGCCACGTCCCAGGATTAAAAGCCAAAAGACTCTGAGGCTTCATCGACAAGTGCATCTACTCTACATACACCATCACATCAGCAGATAAGACCTCATGAGCTGCTTTTCCGCTCAGCCTGGACATTTCATACACACACATACACACACACAAACACACACACACACACACACACACACACACAGCCGCAAATGTTCCTTTTATTTGTCTCGTCTATACATGAACAAATTCAATGCACCAAATTTGAGTAGTAAATTAAAGAGTGGCCCCTTTCTAAGGGTGTATTCACAATTCATTAGAATTAAGGATGTGTGTGTGTGTGAGTGTGTGTGTGTGCATACTTACACGGCGTGAACACTTCTTGTGGAAAATGTGATTAAAAATAAAAACCAAGAAAAGGACAGACGATCAAAAGAGCAGGATCTCAGGAGGTGGCCTTGGTGTATGAGGGTGTAGAGGTGTGTGCTTGTGTGTGTTTGTGTGTGTGTGTGTGTATGTGTGTGTATGTTATGTGTGTGTATGTGTGTATGTGTATGTGTGTGTGTGTATGTGTGTGTATGTGTGTGTGTGTGTGTGTGTGTATGTATGTGTGTGTGTATGTGTGTGTGTGTGTATGTGTGTACAGTGTGTCTGTATGCGTGTATGTGTGTGTGTATGTGTGTGTGTGTATACCTGAGCAGGTGATGGAAGAATCGCCGTGCATACGGGATGATGGGGCCTCGATACTCCAGTATGACTGTGTCTGTTAAGGCTCTGGACGGAGAGTAGAACATCCCCAGAGCAGCTTCTAACTGAGCTGTACACACACACACACACACACACACACACACACACACACACACAATAAAGACGTGAACATTTTCAGACTGACTTCCGGTTCCATCGTCCAGATATTTTACCATTTTATTCCAAGACGTCAAATCAGTCGCCAAACCAGTCGTGCAAATAAAAGCTGCTTGTCATTTTTCAAGCTTGTCTAAAGCGGCTCTGACATGAACAAGTGGTTTAAACAGGACTACAGAGGACATTTGTTGGGGACGTTTGTTGGTCACAGTATTTTTCTGCAAGATTCTGTTAGTTACTTAATTTGTCCTGAAGATACATGTCACACACTTCCCATGTTCTTACCTTCTGTCTGCTCGTTCAGTGGTTTTCTGAGCAGGTGATCAGTCACTGAGATGAGACCACGATAGCAGTCTGCTCCCATCATGCACCAGTCCATATTACCCAGAATGCTCAGAGCAGCGTCCACCTCTTCACAGCGCAGGCGATGCTGCAGGAGTTCACCTGCCCCAAGCTGGGCACCGTTTAGTACACCTGTACAACACACACACACACACACACACACACACACAAATTAAAGATTTGAAACATCGGAAACACACTCGTAATGAACACACACTCTTAGTGGACACACACATACTAAAATACAATGGTGTGAATACAATGGTGTGAAAGTGTTGGCCCCCTTCCTGATTTTATATTTTTTTGCATGTTTGTCACACTTTAATGTTTCAGATCATAAAACAAATTGAAATATTAGTCAAAGATAACAAGTAAACACAACATGCAGGTTTTATATGAAGGTTTTTATTATTAAGAAAAAACAAAATCCAAACCTACATGGACTGTGTGAAAAAGTGTTTGCCCCCCTGTTAAAACATAACTGTAGTTTTTCACACCTGAGTTCATTTCTCTAGCCACCACCCAGGCCTGATTACTGCCACACCTGTTAGCAATCAAGAAATCACTTACAAAACATTGAACAGTGGTGAACCTTCTCAGGTGTGGCCAGCCGACCAAAATTACCCCAAGAGCACAGCAACAACTCATCAAAGATGTCACAAAAGACCCCACAACAACATCCAAAGAACTGCAGGCCTCAGTTGCCTCAGTTAAGGTCAGTGTTCATGACTCCACCATAAGAAAGAGACTGGGCAAAAATGGCCTGCATATATGGTGTGTAAATACATATATATATATATATATATATATATATATATATATATATATAAATATACACATATACACACACATACATGGGGCTGTTTTGCTGCTTCAGGACCTGGAAGACTTGCTTTGATAAATGGAACCATGAATTCTGCTGTCTACCAAAAAATCCTGAAGGACAATGTGTGGCCATCTGTTCGTGACCTCAAGCTGAAGTGAACTTGGGTTCTGCAGCAGGACAATGATCCAAAACACACCAGCAAGTCCACCTCTGAACGGCTGAAGAAAAACAAAATGAAGACTTTGGAGTGGTCTAGTCAAAGTCCTGACCTGAATCCTACTGAGATGCTGTGATATGACCTTAAAAAGGTGGTTCATGCTCGAAAACCCTCCAATGGGGCCGAATTACAACAATTCTGCAAAGATGAGTGGGGCAAAATTCCTCCACAGCGCTGTATCAGACTCACTGTAAGTTATTGCAAACGCTTGATTTCAGTTCTTGCTGCTAAGGGTGGAGCAAGCAGTTATTAGGTTTAGGGGGCAAACACTTTTTCACACAGGGCCATGTAGGTTTGGATTTAGTTTTTCCTTAATAATAAAAACTTCATTTATAAACTGCATGTTGTGTTTATTTGTGTTATCTGTGACTGATTTTTAAAAAAAATTGATGATCTGAAACATTAAAGTGTGAAAAAACGTGCAAAAAAAATATAAAATCAGGAAGGGGGCCAACACTTTTTCACACCACTGTAGATCTGAAACATCGGGAACACACTTGCGCACACACACACACACACACACACACAAGATCGGAAACATCAGGAACACACTCGTAGTGAACACACATACACAGACACATAGAAGATCTGAACCATTAGAAACACTCCTAGTGAACACACATATGAACACACACACTTGTAGTGAACACACATACTCGTAGTAAACACACATACACTCATAGTGAACACATACTCGTAGTGAACACACATACACGCACACACTCATAGTGAACACACATACTCGTAGTGAACACACATACACGCACACACTCATAGTGAACACATACTCGTAGTGAACTCACATACACGCACATACTCATAGTGAACACACATACTCGTAGTGAACACACATACACGCACACACTCATAGTGAACACATACTCGTAGTGAACACACATACACGCACACACTCATAGTGAACACACATACTCGTAGTGAACACACATACACGCACACACTCATAGTGAACACAGATACTCGTAGTGAACACACATACTGTACTTGTAGTGGACACACATATTCGTAGTGAACACACACACATAGAAGATCTGAAACATCAGAAACACACTCGGAGTGAACACACACACTCCTAGTGAACACACATACAGTATACATGCACACACTCACAGTGAACACACATACTCATAGTGGACACACATACTTGTAGTGAACACACACAATCGAAGTGAACACACATATACATGCACACACTCAGTGAAAACGCACTGGTAGTGAACAGACACACACACACAAACCTGTAGTGAACACACACAAAAAAAAAAAATGCACACACAGACACAGACACACACACAGACACACCAGCTGTAACACTTACACACCCATTAATTCTACAGCAGACTGCTGCTCTTATGTTGTTCTGGATTTCTTAAAAATAATAGAATAAAAGTTAAAAATCTAGATTTCATCTTCATAAATGTGAGATTCCTTCCACAGTCACATGTTTATGTGACTGTGAACCCGGAATCTGTTCATCAGATTACTGAGTTACAGAATAAAGTGCTGAAGAGAATCACTAGAACTCAATATCTGAAACAGTGTTGTGTAGAGTGAAAGCTTCCCCTGTAAGGATCTTAATCAATAAACAAGCAAACAAATAAACAAACAAATAAACAAACAAATAAACAAAAAACACCAGAACTGAAGAACAGTAAGGAGTCTAATGAGTAGCAAAAGCCGGAGTGCGTTCACCAGTGCTTAACTAATGTCTTAAAAGTAAACTTAAGCTGAGGTGAGTGAGTGTGAGTGTGTGTGTGTGTGTGTGTGTTGAGTAAGTGACAGAAGATCTTTGAAGAAATTGCTTTGACAAATCGATCCTGCAAACTCTCGCTTCACTGAGGTGGATACACACACACACGCACACACACACACACAAAAAGAACATTTCTTTCTCTCACACACACACAGAAAACAGATCACAACACACACAAAAAACACACACACACAAAAAACACACATGCATAACATTAATAATGTAATGGTTGTAGCTATACTGGACACAACTATACTTAACCTTGCCTTCCTATTAAGATCACACACACGTGCACACACACATTCACACACACGCGCATTCATGCGCACATGTGCACACACGCACATGTGCACACACGCGCACATGTGCACACTGAAGGCCACGTCATTGTGTAATTGATTTTAAGGAGGAAGGCAGAGCCCAATTAAAATGACAAGCCAGGCAATTAGCAGGCTGCCCCCTGCAAAGCCCCGAGGAGACGCTAATGTGGCTAATATGCGAAGAGAGGGAGAAATTAGAGGGCATGCGGACCCTGACTGTGCCTAGACGTTTATGCAAACGCAGGATGAAGAGGGAGGCGGATTAAAGAAAGGCAACACTGTCTCTGATCTCTATGCTCAAAGACACACAAAATCAACACTATATCTTCTGTTATAAACACTTGCAGTTGTACTGCCTAATGTAGTCTCTGTCCCATTAGTGACAAAAACTACATGTCTCTTATGACATCATTACGACATACTGTTCTCTTATGACTACATCATTACGACACACAGTTCTCTTATGACTACATCATTACGACACACAGTTCTCTTATGACTACATCATTACGACATACTGTTCTCTTATGACTACATCAATACGACACAAAGTTCTCTTGCAACTACATCATTATGACACACTGTTTGCTTATGACATAATTATGACACACCATTTGATTATGACTACATCATTATGACACACAGTTCACTAATGACTACATCATTATGACACACAGTTCACTAATGACTACATCATTATGACACACCGTTCACTAATGACTACATCATTATGACACACAGTTCACTAATGACTACATCATTATGACACACAGTTCACTAATGACTACATCATTATGACACACCGTTCACTAATGACTACATCATTATGACACACCGTTCACTTATGTCTATATCATTATGGCATACCTTTGCTTATGGCTACATTATTACGAAACACTGTTAGCTTATGACATCATTATGACACACCATTCGCTTATGACATCATTGACACACCGTTTGATTATGACATCATTATGAAACACAGTTCGATTATGACTACATCATTATGACACACAGTTCCCTTATGACACACCATTCTCTTATGAATACATCATTACAACACACAGTTCGTTATGACTACATCATTATGACACACCGTTCTTTTGACTACATCATTACGACACACAGTTCGCTTATGACTACATCATTACGACACACAGTTCGCTTATGACTACATCATTATGACCCACCGTTTGCTTCTGACATCATATGACACACCATTCATTATGACTACATCATTACAACACACCATTCGCTTACGACTACATCATTATGACACACCATTTGATTATGACATCATTATGACACACCATTTGATTATGACATCATATGACACACCATTCATTATGACTACATCATTACAACACACCATTCGCTTACGACTACATCATTATGACACACCATTTGATTATGACATCATTATGACACACCATTCGTTTACGACTACATCATTATGACACACCATTTGATTATGACATCATTATGACACACCATTTGATTATGACATCATTATGACACACCATTTGATTATGACATCATATGACACACCATTCATTATGACTACATCATTACAACACACCATTCGCTTACGACTACATCATTATGACACACCATTTGATTATGACATCACTACGACACACCATTTGCTTATGGCATCATTAGGACACACTGTTCGCTCATTAATAATGTCGACTTTATTACGACACACCGTTTGCTTATGACTACATCATTACTACACACTGTTCACTGCATTTAAGCTGAACTTCTACTTAGTTTTTGTTTAATATTGTTTAATGTCTTTTGGCTTTTTTTCTTTTTAACTTAACCACTTTACCGATAAACCACATAAAAAGCTGATCAACTTGAAATTGAAGAACATATATTATATCTTATGTCAATATCTTATTACAACATGAATATAAAATCTTTAGTCTTTTCTTCTTGAAATGAAAGATATTTAAAAAGCAAGCTATAAATATAATCCATTGAAAAACAAAATCAGAAACACACACACACGCACACAAACACACACACAGGAAGTGTCCAATATGATGCAACTTTAATACTGCAATGCTACGCAATTTGCTTTCCCTTTGATTAGTGCCTGTAAATTAAGCTGTTTTTTTTTTTTTACCCCTCCCTCTCTCGTTCTGCCGTCTGTGTGAGACGACCGGCTGCATATCCGCTCGACAGACTGCTACAACAGCAGCTGGCGTGTGCCCACCAGAGATAACTCAGAAAGAGAGAGAGAGAGAGAGGGAAAGGGAGAGAGAGAGAGAGAAATAAAGAGCGAGACATCCTCAGGAACACTGGAGTTCTGCCAAGACTTTCTTCCCCGTCGCCTGCGTCTCGCTCCCTCTATCATGTAGCCGTCCTAATGAATTAAGTCAATAAACGAAGCTGCTCGATGTGCATGACGAACATCCTGACAAACAAACAGACAAATAACTAAAGCGGGCAAACAAGTGAGGCTCGTGCTCTCCTCCGAGTTATCGGTGGTGGAAGACGCACTCTTGCTTTCTTCATCTGAACCTTGGCTTGCTTCCTTTCCTTCTCTCCATCTTTGTTTTCCTGCTGTATAACAGGACAAGTCTCTTCCTCCTCTAAAGTCACAATTAAACTAAAGAAAGGCCACGTTGAATAAACTTTGTCTGGCTCACCAAGGAATGTTCAGACACTGTAAATGATTTACTGGGAAAAAAAAAAAAATCATATGTGGCCTTAGGGGCAGATAGTGAATGACCTCAAGAGCAAATTCTAATTTCTAACTCAGAACTAAGTTTATTCTCCAGCTCAGATAAGAATCTGGACCATGAAAACACACACAAACAAACACACACACACACACACACACACACACTCACCTAGTCTGAGTCTCATAGCAGCCACTGGACCTCTGTGGAACCTGAGCATCAGGAGATCGTGCACTTCCAGCCCCTCTGCACCCTGGGAGTCATACGTAGTTGAGCTTAGATAGGATCTATTTTTAATTAATTAATTAATTAATTGGTTTATTTTACTCTATCTATCTATCTATCTATCTATCTATCTATCTATCTATCTATCTATCTATCTATCTATCTATCTATACATTTAAAATCTCATCTTCGTCTTGCTCAGCTAAATGTCTTAAACGTGTAAGTAAGAGCACTTAAGAGTTTAGAGGCTAACTGTAGTTTCTGTAGTTTACAGAATTTATTAACATTTCATTAACATTTAGAATTTAACAACACAATGTTTTTTCATGATTTGTGTATCTTTAGATGAACAATGGAGCTTTGAGAACAACGTACTGTATCTAACAATTATTATCTTTTCCGTCTCACTCAAAATGATTTCCACAATCAAAATATTGCACAGACTGCAACCAGAACTTCAGTAAAGTCTCACATACCAATGCTGATGTGATTGTAATCAATAAACATGAGCAACACTGTTATAAAGTCAGCCATTCTGGAATAACATTGCATTTAGCTATAACTTCGGCCCGGCCCAGATAGCATCCCAGTCTCGCAGGTCAAAGATAAAACTGTAATATATCGACTTTAGCTGCGAATTTTGCAATTTTACAAAATAACAGATTTATAAATAAGAATGATATTTCTCAGAACTGTAAAACCATTCCAGTGGAACACCACTAGCATCTAATTCTTTTTATTTCACGAAGTCCTAATGCACTAAGAAGTAAGATTAGTCACGGTAGAATTGTCGACATTTTTAGAATGTGCATTTGCTACAGTATAGCGATCATTTATTCTACATTATTTAAACCTTTTTTTTTCTGTTTCTAACTAACAAAAGCAAACCTTTTTAAAGAAATAAATCCCTACCTGTGACACCGGTGAGTGCGCCCACTCCAGACCCTCCAACCCACTGGATATTCTCACATGCTTGGCCAGCTGCAGACTCGTTCCGACGACGTCCTCCTCGGATACGAGCTTCAGTTGGAGAGGGCTGAGTCCCAAATCAAAACCCTGCAGTTCACCCTGTCCCCCGGCCACTACAATCAAGCCTCCATCAGGATGCCAGACCAGTAAAGAGGGGAGCATGGGGCAGGTAACACGAGTCTGGAGGCCTGTTTCGATGTGGACCAACACCACAGAGGAGTCCTGGAGTCCCAGCAGAAGCCAGCGCTCACTTGGGTCGCGGCACCAAGACACAGGAACAGAAGATAGAGATAAAGTTGTAGCTGAGAGGTGCTGCAAACGTCCACGAGCACGCTCATACACACATGTTTGAGTGACATGAGCCTCCTCATGCATCCCAATGGTAGAGTGAATTTGGTCCTCACGTAGCTCTGCGGTGGAGCTGTGGGCCTCCTTGTGCAGCTCCACTGTGAGTATCTGATAGGGTTGGGTCAGGCTGAAGCAACAGTCCAAAGGTTCACCACCGGTGCGTATGGAGCTCAGAACCTATACAAACGGGACAGACATGAACAAACCAAACACAAGATCTCTACCAGTCATGGATTGCAAAGTTTCCTAAATGTATATCTAGTAAAGAGGAAGCCAAGTCAGGAAACAAATGTTAATGACACACGAAAAAAATGGTTTCACTGTGATAGAAACTATTCTTTACTCGTTTGTTCCACATCCTGTAATCAAGCTATTTTTCTGGTATTGCCGTGTCACTTTCTACATAAAATGAAAGCTGGTTAGATATTCAGCAAGTCTTCTCCTAATCGTTCCTTATCTGTAGGGAAGCATCTACTTTGATGCCTGGGACTAAAATAAACCTAGTAATTTCACCTGCTATGGAATTGAATCTGATCCGGTGGAAAAGTGACTAAAGATCCAGGTTTGACTCCACCGTCCTGTTCTTCATCCACACCAAATTCAGTCTAATTGTTGGTGCAGGAACGTCCTTGAAGTACATTCAGCCCAGAAACTAAAATAAGGCTAAGCTTTCGAGTTCCTGAAGAACTTCCTGAAGTGGAAACACGTCTAGGAATGCAGTTTACGTTTATTACTAAATTATGTTCTCATTTATCAAGGCAGGATTTTAGCAATGGACCGAAGTCACAGTTTTTCTATACTATTTTAGCCTAGTACATAAATACTTCATTCTAGAAACCAGTAAACACAAACAAATGACATTTCTGGTTAAAACCACACGATCAACACTACAAAACTTGCACCCACAGCAACACACACGCTTAGCACATTGCCTCAGTATTTTCGGAGCCAGCAGTGGAATGACAGATCCTGTTGAGAGCTTTATCACGCTTGTGAAAGTGAATAATCAGCATGCAACATTTCATCCTAACCCAAGCTCCGGTTAGCGGGCACAACCAATGATATTAGTGTCAGTGTCAAATGCTCGGCACCATACTCTGGCACAAGCGCTATCGCGGATACACACAGGAATTCATAAGCATATAAAATCACACACTTGGCTAAAAAGTGAGGAAGTGCTCAGGGTTTTAGTTCGGCCATTGTCAAGCGTGTGCGGTTTATTTGGTGTGTAGACAAAAGCAAGAAATAAAAAAGGAGAAGAGTTTAGAGATTGACAGAATCAGAGAGATAAGACAGTAAAAAGAGAGGGATATGTGAGAGACAGCGAGGACAGAAAGAGAATGGTAGAGAAAGAGAGAGAAACAGAGGGATAGATGTGGTTGGCAGAGGCAGTGGTGTATTTGGCAGTGCCAACAGCAGTGACAGAATTAAGCAGGTTGCCCACAGCCTCTGTGTGGAAGCAGAGGATGAGGGCTTCATTTTTGCAGCTCTTGTTTAGCCCTAATCCCTCCAGGCTGCTTCCCGATGCTCCCCAGGGGGGCCAGGAAGGAGGGTTTGGTAGGGCTGATGGGAGAATGAAGGAGTGTGTGAGGGGGCAGGGGGCGGTAGTGCTGACAGCGTGGAGGGCTCCGGATATGAGCCAGAGTTCCATAGAGACAAACCTGCTGAGACACACCTGCCCCAACTACAGACTTCAGCTAACACCAGGACAACACTGAGGCCTGAGGACTTGAAAAAAAAAACCCTAAAGCTAACAATTCACTAATAATGTCACTAATAAAAGAAAGAAAATCGGTTCTGAGGGCAACTGTTTACTGCCGTGAAATAAGTAAACACATTAAAAGTTTCCCACCTGATTCATCCGAATGCTAGCGCATGGGTTTGCACTTCCAAAAAAACAGTTTACGTCTCATCATTGCTTTAATGCTTGATCTTACCTGGGTACTGCAGATCGGTACACAAGAACTGCTGCTGTAATGATCAAGACTGTCTTGTGCTCTTCTACACAAAGCGTTCATGCGGACCATCCTTTCAAAACTCTTCATCACTCTTTGTCTTTATAGTACACAACTGTCTAAATCTAATAATTTATAATCACTCTGAAGAGGACAGGTTCCGTTCTGGCTCTGGTCCTTCTCAAGATTTTGTCTTCATGTTGTCTCATGGAGGTCTTTCCACTGTCACTTCTGGCTTGCTTGAAATAGTTTAACTGTAAAAATTTAAAATCAACACTCTGATGTTACCGAATGACTACCACCTAACCAAAACCCAGACCCCACAGTATTACCCCCATGCATGATAGCTTGCAACTTATGCCCCTTTTCCACCGAGGCATTTTGAGTGCTGTTTCAGAGCCACTGGTTTAGAACCAGTTCTTTCTTTTTCGACCGCCAAAGCACCGGCTCTGAACCAGGAAAAGTGGTTCTGAAGTAGCACCAAAACGTTGCTGGTCTACACTTAAGAACCGCTTGTGTCAGGGGCTGTGGGCGGGGCTACTGTTAGCGTATTTGATAATGTACCTTGAATATACCAGTAGCACGGTGGCTTAGTGGTTAGCACGTTCACCTCACACCTCCAGGGTTGGGGTTCGATTCCCGCCTCCACCTTGTGTGTGTGGAGTTTGCATGTTCTCCCCGTGCCTCGGGGGTTTCCTCCGGGTACTCCGGTTTCCTCCCCCGGTCCAAAGACATGCATGGTAGGTCGATTGGCATCTCTGGAAAAATTGTCCGTAGTGTGTGATTGCGTGAGTGAATGAGAGTGTGTGTGTGTGCCCTGCGATGGGTTGGCACTCCGTCCAGGGTGTATCCTGCCTCGATGCCCGATGACGCCTGAGATAGGCACAGGCTCCCCGTGACCCGAGTTAGTTCGGATAAGCGGTAGAAAACGAATGAATGAATGAATGAATGAACTTTCTCCTCACACTTTACATTCACACAGGACCATTTGCCCACTTGCCTGATGTTGTTAATCAAAGTGACAATGGAGAAGAAACTCTGTCACCACTGGGTTCCTGATCAAGAACTTTAAGCTTCAACTGCTCGATGTGGTGCTGCTGGGATTTAAACCTGCAATCAGTCACCTTGACCACTAACTACTTCCCATGTGCATTTTCTCCATCACGGGAATAAAACATGACAGAAAACAGAAACTGAGATTATTGGCACTGAGTGCAGAAGTGATTTCTTTCATGATCAGTGTGACAACTAGCTAGCCACTTTGCTATCTTGTCTTAGGTATTGTGTATTAATGCCATAGTTGGCTACATAAGCCATATTTCAAGACATCAATTCAAAAGTTAAATGACTGTAAGCAGCTTTCCCCACCATAGCTTTGCAGTTCTGTTAAGGAAATTGCGTCAGATTGCAATTTGTCAACAGTTCTGAAGTCAACGGTTCTGCTGACACGATCCTCTCTGTCACTCTTACATGAGTCACCAAATTTTGCTTGAGCTAATAAAGCTTTGAAGTCATTTTTTTAAGATGGTGAGTGCTCCATCAGGGTAGTTCAACAAGTGCAGATTAAGTGGAACACAGGGCAAAGCTGAGGCCTGATTCCTGTGAGCATCACTGCCTGGTGGTCGTGTTTTAGCATCCATTTTGTCCTTATGAATAGCCTGTTAGCATCAGCGAAAAGGACATCCAATCTAACATACTCCTTGCCAAATGCTAACCCCATTACCAGAGATAGAATCGGCAAAACCTGCAAGGATACCCACGTGTGCTTGGTAGATACAGATACAGGATATAAAGTATATATATATATATATATAGTACAAAGTATATCAGAACATTCTAGCTCTAAGCTAGAAAAGTTAACTCGAGAACGTCAGTCTTGCTAGGCTAACTCTGACCTGACAGGAGTAACGCTTGGTCCTGCAGCCGTAGTACAGATCGCAAAACACTCTTTTCTATTCGTTTAATTCTTAAGCTGAATACGTACAGGATGTCTCTGAGAGAACAGAGAAGTATTTTTAAGGTTCTTAGCCATGAGAATACTAAAACAACCAACCAACCCACCAAACAAACAAAAAGACAAGTCAATAGATAGAGGGGCCATTCTGCGAGCCTTCTGTAAAGAGCTTTAACATCTTCACAGGGTGATCCTTCTTAACACACACACACACACACACACACACACACACACCAAATCCCACAGCTGCTGCTGAAACAATGACAGATTCAATTTCACAAAAATAAACGAAATCTTAAGAAGGTGGGGTGAGAAAGAAGGGGTAAAAATAGAGAGAGAGAGGGAGAGAGAGGGCGAGAGAGAGAGAGAGAGAGAGAGAGCGAGGGAGAGAGAGAGAGAGAGAGAAGTAACCGTGGCAAATAGGTCTGTGCTAGTTATTGGTTTCGGTGACTGGTCAAAACTATTCTTTTCTTGTCTTCCTCTCTCTTCCTCACACTTTCTTTTAGGACTTGAAAGATAAACCCAGCCAAGTCCAGCTGAGCATCGGCCCTTGTTCACAGCAGTGGCCCTTTTTGAGCCAATTTTCCAGTTCAGAGAGCAGAGAGAGCGAGAGAGAGAGAGTGTATGTGGAGGTAAGAGATGATGATTGGGGCAGAATAATGAAAGCCTCTCTGGTCCACACTGCAGTCGGAGTGTGTGAACTGCACAGCCGCTTGTCGGGGTGCCATGGTTTGAAACCCAGCTGCTCTCAGCCGTCCCTTCGGTCCGCGAGCTCAACCGCACCGCGCTTAATGAATACTCCTGTCCTCCTAACACAAGTTCTGAGTTAATGAGGAAAAACATGACACGTGTCATGACAAACACTTTTATAAAGCAAAATTCGCAAAAGCCCCAGCTTGTAAATTTTTACGTTCAGTAATTCTGTTTATTTGTGTGTTTTTCACCGAAGAGCACGTTATGTATTATAACAGCCGTGTTATTCAGCTCAGCCTTTAGGTCAGGTACACGGTGTCGTCCGTGTTGATACGTGGAAAACCTGGCGGAAGAGGAGATCAAACAAATGAAGGGAAAAGTGGTTTCAGCGAGATAAGTGCTCAAAATATCAAAAAACAACATAAACAGCATCTTACGCTTTAAGCACCTCGACGCTCTCAACACTGTTTCATTTAAATGAGCAAATTTCAGGAACTGGGGAAATGATTAAAAATGTTAAATGTTTGCATAAATAAATATGTGTGTGTTTTTTTCCCCTTGTGTGTCTCCTGGCAGTGCTTATCTTACAGGGCTAGGAATTAAGACCACATAAGGAAAAGAAAGCGCCCTTCGAAATGCTGGAGACTAAGTAGAAAATTGGCTTAGCATGCAGATAGCAAAGTTAACAAAAGGCACATATATATGAGCTTGAAGTGATTGAAGTGTGTGTGCGCGCACGCGCGTGTGTGTGTGCGCGAGAAGATGCGTGCGTGTTTGATTTGCCGCACGGCTCCCTGTGTAAAACTGCTAGCTTGATTTCACACTGCGGATCTGAGAATGACAACAAACACTTTAATTAGAAATGATGCAGACCAGAAACGCTTTAATGTTCTTTAACAGGGGGAAAGGAAAGGAGGGGGTGGAGGGGGAAAAAAATGAAAGAGAAGAAGAAGAAGAAGAGGAAAAAAAAAAAAACGTTCAAGCTAGGTGAAGGATGGAGATAAATATGGAGTACATTCCAAAAACAGAGTATCTTCATTTACTGTTATGTGTTTTTTTTTTTGTTTTTTTTCTCATTTAGCTGCTTCCTTGCTATTTGTTTAACAATTTGTAACGCTTCGGTCCTGATGTTCACTCCGCACGAGCAGGGCGGCGTATGCTAGCTTAAAAAACCAGCAGAGACGTGCGAGGTGATGCTCTCTGTACCCTTGTTTTTTTCCCCCCAACATGATTTCTGATATGTTGGCAAAACAAATTGTTGGATTTTTCTACCAAAAGTCACAAAAAAATATAATCAAAAGAACTCGAATCATTTAAAATTCGATTCTATTTGTCGAGAGCTGGAGGGAACGATCGAGGTTGTCGCCAAATGACTTTATAATAAATAAGATCAAATTTAAAATGAAGATTTAGTCCTAATGAGCAAACCAGAGGTGACAGCGGTGAGGAAAAAACTCCCGGAGACGATACGAGGAAGAATCCTTCCTCATCTTTGTGAGACCAGAGAGTAGAATTATACTTATGAATATGAGCGTCAGCGTAATTTCAGAACTGATTATAGTTTTAACATAAATTCCTTCTTGCTGAAGCGACCAATCGGACGACGATGGAGGATGTAGTGCGAAACCCGCTGCAGCCGCGGCAGTCCGAACCCGTCTCCGTGTGATGAAACTCACTGAACTGTGTGGAGTTTTCCATTTTTTCTGTGTGGCTTATCTGTGACATCACACCCACCTTCACACACAAAATGTTCCTAGCATAAGCAGAATAGCATAATATTTAAAGCTTGTCTAGAATGTATGTAGCTTTATGAGACTCCAGCATGACACCGTCACTCTACACAAAGCCCCTGAGCTCCATGAAGACATGGTGTGGAGGTTATAGAACTCGAGTGTCCTGCACAGAGCCCTGACTCTGACTCAACCCCACTCAACACCTCTGGGATGAATTGGAACATTCACTTGAACCCCAGACCTCCTCAGGGTCTGATCTCACTAATGCTCTCGTGTCTAAATGAAGACAAATAGCTACCCTACAGCTATATACATCATCTAACAGCAATATATTTTTGTTTGTGCTGGTGCATTTACTAATCTCTACTAGTCTTAAAGTGAGTGAGAACTTTGGTGTGTGTATTTACCATAAGACCAGGACTTTCTGAAAAGCCCAGCAGTACCAGATTGGCCCGCTCTGAGGCACTGGGAGCTGGTGACCAAGGCCACACTTCGTCATGCCCGCCTTGCCACCAGCACACACCCACGTCCTGAGCACGGCTCAGTGCCACGCGCCTGCTTGTACGACGGCCGCCTCCTCCTGCCAGCTCCAAGGATGAGACCTGGAATGGAATCAAACTCATTAAACCGAGCCAGAATTCTGTCAAGCAGAGATTACTGCAAACAAAAGTTTTATACAGCTTAATATATACAGCATTACACCAATGAAACACATGTCAAACAGTTTCTCCTGGTAATGTTAAGTGTCTATACATACACACACTGTCCACTTTATTAGGAACACCTATACACCTGCACATGCGACGTCAGGATCCGTTCCTTCCAGCCAGGAATATCATGAGCACAGGCTCACACACAGTGGTCAGTTGTATATTAGGAAAAAAAAATCTAATCAATTCAATCGATTCTGTGTTCATGATGGCCTACAGTAGGTGTCCTGTTCCTGCTGGCAGAAAAACATCCTGACCTGTTCTTAAATATATATATATATATATATATATATATATATATATATATATATCGTCGCTGTCAGGCGGAATCCTCGTATCTCCAAAACCGTTATTTTTCAGGAAATTAAAAAAACACTGTACCTTATCTGCAGTGCACAGGGTTTATTCCACGTTACAGTGGATTGTCTTGCGCTAAATTCCTGTCCTCAGACGAGCACCAGAACTAGCGGGGGTCAAGATTTTTTTTTTCTTTGAGCCCAGTGTTTTGAAGACATTTACCTCAGAAGACGTGTTGATTCGTTGCGACTCTTCTTGAGGAGAAATATGCCGCGAAGCTCTCCCACGGAGTGAGGAAGAGGTGGACAGTTGAAGTGTCCAATGGAGTTATGAGATTTGCGCTCAAGCTATTTTCAAGACTTTAGATTGGTTAATAACTTGTAAAAATAACAGACCCACGTGGGGACTGACCAATAGCATCGATATGTGAAAAAATATGAAATTGTCCAAATTTGGACATACGAGGTTTCCGCCCGACAGCGACGAGATATAAACTTCTTTCTTCCATCACAGAAAAATTGCGAGATTGCATCCAATGCTGTCGTTTTCTGTTGCTGAGAGACTGATCGACACTTTTGTGTTTTCCCGTATCGATTACTGTAATGCCTTGTTGGCTGCGGTGTCTAAAGCTACCTTAAACAAATTGTAGGTAGCGCAAAATTCGGCTGCTAGAATTCTAACTAGAACAAAGTTAAGAGATCACATTACTCCCGTTTTGGCTCCCCGTTAGGTTTAGGGTTGATTTTAAGATTTTGATGCTTACCTACAAGGCCTTACACGGGTTAGCTCCTCGATATTTGACCGAGCTTTTAATTCTTTATATTCCATCTCGTGTCCTTCGTTCTTCTGAAACTGGTCTTTTAACTTTTCCTTTAACTCGTTTACGATCGATGGGAGACAGGGCTTTCTCTTCACTAGCTCCAAAACTTCTTTACCAGCTGAGATAAGGCAAGCAAAATCTCTTGGCATTTTTAAATCTCAGCTTAAAACTCATTTTTTTTAGGGTAGCTTTTAATTGATTAAAATTGTAATTTTACATAGTGCTTATTTTATAGTCTATTTTTGTTGCTTTAATTTTAATCTTTATATTATGTGTGTGGGGGGCACGGTGACTTAGTGGTTAGCACGTTCGCCTCACACCTCCAGGGCTGGGGGTTCGATTCCCGCCTCTGCCTTGTGTGTGTGGAGTTTGCATGTTCTCCCCGTGCCTCGGGGGTTTCCTCCGGGTACTCCGGTTTCCTCCCCCGGTTAAAGACATGCATGGTAGGTTGATTGGCATCTCTGGAAAATTGTCCGTAGTGTGTGATTGCGTGAGTGAATGAGTGTGTGTGTGCCCTGTGATGGGTTGGCACTCCGTCCAGGGTGTATCCTGCCTTGATGCCCAATGACGCCTGAGATAGGCACAGGCTCCCCGTGACCCGAGGTAGTTCGGATAAGCGGTAGAAGATGAATGAATGAATGAATGAATATTATGTGTGTATTTTTGTTGATTTATTTGCTTTTGTAAAGCACTTTGAGATGTACTTTTAAAGGTGCTATAGAAAATAAAGGTTATTATTATTATTATTATTATTTACACTCACCGGTCACTTTATTAGGTACACCTGTCCAACTGCTCTTTAACGCAAATTTCTAATCAGCCAATCACATGGCAGCAACTCAATGCATTTAGGCATGTAGACATGGTCAAGACGATCTGCTGCAGTTCAAACCGAGCGTCAGAATGGGGAAGAAAGGTGATTTAAGTGACTTTGAACGTGGCATGGTTGTTGGTGCCAGACGGGCTGGTCTGAGTATTTCAGAAACTGCTGATCTACTGGGATTTTCCCGCACAACCATCTCTAGGGTTTACAGAGAATGGTCTGAAAAAGAGAAAATATCCAGTGAGGGCAGTTCTGTGGGCGCAAATGCCTCGTTGATGCCAGAGGTCAGAGGAGAATGGCCAGACTGGTTCGAGCTGATAGAAAGGCAACAGTAACTTAAATAACCACTCGTTACAACCGAGGTATGCAGAAGAGCATCTCTGAACACACAACACGTCGAACCTTGAGGCGGATGGGCTACAGCAGCAGAAGACCACACCGGTACTAGTAAGGTGTACCTAATAAAGTGGCCGGTGAGTGTATATACAGTATATATAATACAGATCTGTCACTCATACAATGTTTTTTGCACCATTCTGTGTACAGACTCACGAGGTCATAAGCAGTTTCTGAAATACTTATAATACACCACCATCCGTGTTATGTTAAACTCACACTTTCTTCCCCCTTTCTAATGTTTCAGATGAACAATTAGAGAAGCTTTTTATTTTTCGAGTCACGCTGCTGCCACTTGATCGGCTGATTGGATAAAAGCACGAATCCGCAAATGTGCAGGTGTTCTTAATATTCTGATTCCAATCTTCAGTATTATTATCTGTTGGATGTCGACGTTGAAGTCGACGTCTTGCTCGTTCTTTAAAGTGAACAACATTAAATCACACGGAACAATGACGCACAACAATAGAACAATAGAGACAATGTCCATTGTAAAAAGCGCTATACAAACAAAATAAAATAAATAAAAAATCTCTGCTGTATACATTTGAAATAAAGACTATCAGGATTCCTGATTCTGATCACATAATACCACAGGATAATACAATCCCGTGCTAATGCTTCTCAACCGGCAACATGCTTTTAGGCTATTTATTTTATTTTTACTTAAAGCAAATTTCATTCATTATTAATTTCTCGGAGCGTGCGATTGTTCTTTGTTGTGTTGGGGCTGAAGGTTTGTACGCTCTGTGGGGTAAAGTCTTAACGAGATCTCTTGGTGTTAACACGCAGCTAAATTCAGGCTCACAGCCTGTAGCCTGTATTCATAAACAGTCTCATGTTTAGAGATGCTAAAGGATCACGTGGTCGTTGTTTTTTTTACAGTGAATATTATATCTCTCACTCATTTTCTACTGCTTATCTGAACTATCTCAGGCGTCATCGGGCATCAAGGCAGGATACACCCTGGACGGAGTGCCAACCCATCGCAGGGCACACACACACTCTCATTCACTCACGCACTCACACACTACGGACAATTTTCCAGAGATGCCAATCAACCTACCATGCATGTCTTTGGACCGGGGGAGGAAACCAGAGTACCCGGAGGAAACCCCCGAGGCACGGGGAGAACATGCAAACTCCACACACAAGGTGGAGGCGGGAATCGAACCCCCAACCCTGGAGGTGTGAGGCGAACCCCCCCCACCGAAAAATGATATACTGTTAGAAAATCTACAAGTTAAACAGTTAGAAATAAAAATTCTAAGATCAAAAGTTCTAACACAATCACAGAAGAACTCGAAGGTTCTCGAAGCAGAAACGTCGTCGTGTCCTGTAAGACGTTTCTTGGGTGGGTGAGAAGTTAAACACATGCTAGGCCTCCAGCTGGAGTGGTGTGTGTTTAGCTTCCCATTGTTTAAGAAGAAAAGGAGCAAAACATCTCCCAAAAGATGTGGATGGAAGAAGCTTTTGAGACAAGATGCTCTCCTATGCGGTAATTGCGTTTAGTCTAGTGAACGAATTGAGACGGCGACACTCAAGCACAGAGCTACAGTATATGCAGCGTATAATATATGTGTGTGGCGGCCTGGGAAAAGCCGTCACGTGGGAAATTTCTCCTTAATATTGTACATAAAACGATGAGATTTCTAGCTCTGACGTTAGGAAACGTATCTCAAATATCTTACTCTCATTTTAGTCTGGTTTAATTCGATTCAGTTCAATTCAAGTTTATTTGTATGGCGCTTTTTACAACAGACATTGTCTCAGAGCAGCTTTACAGAACATAAACATAGAACAAAAGGTTATTATAAAGAATAATATAAAGATTAATAGAATACAAAAAAAAAAAAATCAAGATTAATATTAGATATATTTAGTTCACAATGTGTTTGTATTCATCCCCAATGAACAAGTCTGAGGTGACTCAGGTGACTGTGGTGAGGAAAAACTCCCTTAGATGGTAAAGGAATAAACCTTGAGAGGAACCAGACTCAAAGGGGAACCTCATCCTCATCTGGGTGACACTGGAGGGTGTGATTATAAATATACAGTCTGATAAATGTTGTATTAGTGTAAAAGACCACATGGAGTTCACATCTCCTCTTTAGTATCACAGAGTCTAACTGGAGCTGGTAGATCTCTAGATGTCTCAGGATCCTCAGAGTCGGCCTCGTCTCAGTGGAGGTCCAAATTCTTCATGGCACGGAAGACAAAAGTTTTGAAGACAAATGAAGAAAGATGTCATTGCAATTTCACTGATAAATGTTCCGCCCAGCTCTAAGTTTATGATTCGTTTTACTTGAAAAACATTTCAACCCCTCATTGTCTCATCTCTTAACTGATCACCACAAATTTCTTTCACCGGTGAAAAAATAATCCGTGATTAATGAAATGAAATCTGAATAAATTCTGTTGATCAAATTTATCATTTTAAACATTTAAAAAATTTGTCCGCCGTCATCGTGTTCGTGCTCTTCTTCATTCTGATGATGATGTGACGGTGCAGGAACATCGTGATCCTTTTGACGTAGATCAGGGTTCCCACTTTTTCAGAGATCATTTTCCAGGACTTTTCAAATTTAGCAAAAAAAAAAAAGACAAGGATTACAGATTCACGGCCTAAAGTAACATGTTCTTCTCTCCAGAAGTCTTAAAAACAGCGTACACTTTATGGCTATTACTTAACTATACTTTTAAAGACAATTTGTCATGTGAATGAAATTTAAACCTTTATAAAATAAAAAGACCGCACATATTAATACCCTCTCCTTTCTCAGGCCAATGCCGTCATGCATGCTTTAGTTTGCTGTGCATTCCCCTTGTACCTGATATTCAGATTAACAAGGTTAATATAACCTGCTTTCCCGTCACCATTTGCTGAAAACATTTGAGCACTTAAACCATTCCTAGCAGCTGAAACCGCCAACACAAGACTGCGTCATCCGTCACAGCGAGATTAAACAGCGTAACAAAAAACCCGTCAAAACTCAGTGTCCCTGAACAGATCGCCTTCTGTTACTAACGTTAATTGTTTCTACCAGAGTTGTAAACTGTTCTTTAAATGATCAAGAAAATTTAAAAATAATCATTTTCCAGGACAACAAGATTTTTTCCAGGACAATTTTTGTTTTCTCTCATTTTCCATGTGTTTTCCAGGACTGGAACATTGGTCATTAATTTTCCAGGATTTCCAGGTTTTCCAGGACGCATGTGGGAACCCTGATAGATGTTTTAAACATTTTGTAGAATTCTCTCCGGACGCATTTAATAAACTGGCTACGTATTCAGAAAAAGCTTCTGTAGGAGTAAAGTATAGGAAGTTATAGTATACTACTATAGTATATAGTTATAGTATAATACTATAGTGCATAGTATAGTGAGGGGATGTTATAAGCATCACAGGTGTCAATGCTATGCTTGTGCTATGTTCACACGTACAGCGACTTGTAGTGACCAGGCCACCGGACATCGTTCCTGTACAAACAGAGCTGGAGACGTCCGGCGACATGAGCAACAGCGGACGTTAGTAGACGTGTCCGCATCAGAGATGTGAAAAGTTGAGAAAATGTGCAAATACAGAGCTGCTCCGTGCAGCAACAACCAACGTGAACGACGACAGACGAGAGTTTGTGATCAATCACAAAGCGCACACACTGTTTCTGCTGCATCTCATGTGATATCAGGCAGTGGTTGCTTACGTGTCAAAGACTCTGGATTGTTCATTGGAAGATCAGGGTTCAAGCCCCAGCACTGCCAATCTGCCACCGTTGGGCCCTTAAACAAGGCCCTTAACCCTCACAGGGTGCTCCAGGGTATCACTGTATCATGGCTGATACCCTGCCCTTTGACCCCAACCTCCAAAGCTGAGATATGTGAAGAAAGAATTTCACTGTGCTGTAATGTACATGTGACACCAATAAAGGCTCCTACAGTATATGCAGATAAACATGGTAAGAAGACCGATTTGGACCTCTAGTCATACCGTACCAGTTACACTGACGCTAGTTACACTGATAAACACCATTACTATGGCAACCGGTATTAGGGACAGCTACTGATGATGACGTTATAATCCGGCGATAAAATCACTGTATGTCTGAACGCAATAATAAAGATTTATTCTACATTTCTAACATGGAATGCTGAAATGAGCTGCAGTTAAAACAAGAAGAGACCACGAAGTAAACAAGGCTCAGTTCTACGTTAAAATTATCCTTATAAAATGTTATGAAGGACCGAGGAGATGTTCCGAGAAACCATCACAGAGTCCGGATGTTGTCTTCTGCTGGGAAGTGAAGCTGTCCATCTGCTCACTTGAGTCATAAAACAGTAACCTTCCTTCAGCCATTCATCAACAATCAAAGGCTAGGAAACATGCAGGCATTGGGTAGAAGGATAAAACCAGGGTGTTTGACATATCTTTACACTACAATGCCGTTCTGTTGTGAATATTGTGTTGTGAAAAATCTTTCCACATTGTCCAGCTGCTGTGATCCTTCCATTCAACGTCGCCAGCCAAAGCCATCTCCATACGGACCATTATAATAGCCTTATCTTTCACATTCCCAGCACAATAGAGTCTCAAAGCCCACTGCCAGCCCTCTGTGCCTGTGTGTGTGTGTGTGTGTGTGTACTGTATCTGGGCATGGCGCTTCAGCCAAGCCTCTGCATTATGCCTTCATTTAGACTCATGATGATCTGCTTAACCAGAACATTTCTATTAACACACACACACACACACACACACACACGCCTCGGATTTGCAGAGATGCAGCTGCATATCTTATAGTTTCCGATGTAAAAGAGGTAAAACTGGTGCAAAAAATATATATTTAAAAATCTGTTGGAAAAAGATTAAAAGGTTTTAAATTACGTTCATTTTAAAATACAACCAATTTTCGGTTTCTTGTCGTTCTCGTTACATCTCCAGTTCCAATGACTGGAGTGTAGGAAAAGAGAAGGAGTATTTTATCATGGATAAATACAAAGAGTTGAACCGTAGTGAAGTCTGTTGAAGTCTTGATTCTGATTGGTCAGAAGGTGCGAGTTGATTTTCTACAACAGCACCGTCATAAACTTGCTAATTCTAATGCGTCACGTGACGGCAGGAGCGAGTGTTAAATGTAACCAGAAACGGATAAAAAGTACATCTGTTTTATTTCATAACCATCCGATAGCTTTTCGGATTATTTTTCACTAACAACGTGACCTGAAGTATTTTATTCCTTACAAAACGAACCGATGTCGAGTCAGAAAAAAATCACCAGGCAGATAAAACTGAACCGTAGCTCGACGCAGTGGAATGAAACTCTCTCTCGTCCTCTTCACCTCTACATCAGTTCACTTTTTCTTTATTCTTTTCCTTTTGCCTGTTTGCAATAACAGCGATTTTTTTGGTGGACGATGCCTCAAGGGGTAAACACATGTAGCAAATGAACAATAATATTACAGAAAATAAATCGCAGCTTGATGCTGATAAACAACACCTGGTAGAAGGGAAACATATTTTTAATCTCTCGTCTTCCCTCGTTTCTCTCGCGCTTTTTTCTCCCCGAACAGGCCTGTGTTTGACGGTCAGCAATAATCGAACCCACTTTCGAGAGGATTAGGCTCCAGGCTTAGGCCAGTGAAGCGGGTAGCGGACGGGGCCTCCTATGGGGGCATGGGGGGGTTATACAGTGTGTTAGGGGGAGGACAGGGGTAGTTGGGGGACGATTAAGGGGTCTCGCTTATCAGAACCATGCTGCTGGAGCCAGACTCATGGCGGGAGAGATTGCTTTCATACTCGCACCACCACCACAAAGCTCATCACTAATGCGCTAAATGCGTGCGAGTTAAAGAGTCACGGCACACTCGCGCATTGTGCCCGTCTCCCCAATCAGACGCCGCCAAAGCGCGATCTCCGCCGCTCCGTTTTTAAAAATGGGGTTAATGCCTTGGACAAAAAAGACTTTTTATTCCAGTGAGCATTTTAGACGTACACGAGAGCGAGAACGAGAGGGTGACGGAGGACAAAAAGAGAAAGGGATGCCAGAGAGCACCTGTTTTCCCTGAAGAGGAGATGGACTTGACCTCTGACCTCGCCAGGCCTCTCACTGGCTGCGTGTTAGTCGAACAAACACAGGCCAAACTGATTCACTTAGAAATATTATTTTGTGTTTTTTTTTTCGTGAAAGCGTTACAACCCAAAATGATCGCTTATATATATATATATATATATATATATGATATTTGCTTAAAATACATATAACACGTGTTTATTTCTCCAAATGAAATAAACAGAACATAAATCTGTCAGTTCTATAATAATATAAACTCAACTTGTTTGGTGTTTAATACTCATTTAATTCCGTTATACTATTTAAAATATATATAAAATCAACCAATATATTTTAACAGTAACTTAAATCTTTTTCTTTTTAAAATTATTTAATAAAAATGTTTTTATTCATTTTTTTTGTAAGAAATTATTTTTCAATTGATTACATTTACACACGTGGACAAAATTGTTGGTACCCTTCGGTCAATGAAAGAAAAAAACTCACGATGGTCACAGAAAAAACTTTAATCTGACAAAAGTAATAATAAATAAAAATTCTATAAATGTTAACCAATGAAAGTCAGACATTTGCTTTTCAACCACGCTTCAACGGAATTATTTAATAAAATAAACTCATGGAACAGGCCTGGACAAAAATGATGGTCCCCCTAGAAAAGACTGATAATAATGTGACCAAATGGACATGTTCATTCAAGGTGTGTCCATTAATTAGCATCACAGGTGTCTACAATCTTGTAATCAGTCAGTGGGCCTATATATAGGGCTCCAGGTAGTCACTGTGTTGTCTGGTTTTTATTTATTATTACTTTTATGGGGTCAGAATTGTTTCGTTATTCTGAATAAATATACTATGATCCACAAATAAATATAAAGAGTTTCACAAATATTTTTTAAATCAACAAATAAATATAAAGAGTTTCACAAATATTTTTTAAATCAACAAATAAATATAAAGAGTTTCACAAATATTTTTTAAATCAACAAATAAATATAGAGTTCCACAAATATTTTTTAAATCAACAAATAAAGAGTTTCACAATTTTTTTTAAATCAACAAATAAATATAAAGAGTTTCACAAATATTTTTTAAATCAACAAATGCACAATAAGCGAACCGTAAATATATGTTACAAATTTCGTAAAAAGAAATGAAATTCACAAATAAATAAAATGGGATTTGCAAAAAAAAAAAAAATTATTTATAAATATATATTTAATTGTATTTATTTGTGAATGGCTTCCTGCTCATTTGTCTCATTTGTCTACTCCAGCCAATCGGACAACGGTTTCGTGGCGCTGACCAATCGTGGCACGGTCTATTGGCTGGAGTAGACGGTGGGCGGAGTCCACCTATTTGTGGATTCTTGTGCACGTCTTGACGTTAGAAATGTTTCAAATCCACAAACGCACAGAACGCGATTCACAAATGCGTGCAGTGATTCACAATTACACAGAACGCGATTCACAAATGAGCAGGAAGCCATTCACAAATAAATACAATTAAATATATATTTATAAATAAATATAAATATTTATTTGCAAATCCCATTTTATTCATTTGTGAATTTCATTTCTTTTTGTGAAATTTGTAACATATATTTACGGTTTGCTTATTGTGCATTTGTTGATTTAAAAAATATTTGTGAAACTCTTTATATTTATTTGTGGATCATAGTATATTTATTCAGAATAACGAAACAATTCCGACCCCATACTTTTGTCAGATTAAAGTTTTTTCTGTGACCATTGTGAGTTTTTCTTTCATTGACCGAAGGGTACCAACAATTTTGTCCACGTGTGTATATTTAATATTATTTAATATTAAAGGAACCATATTTTGGTGAGTGAGGTGATGAAATTGGATAGTAATACAGCAATTTTTGTATCATATTCATTGTTGGAATAAAAGCTTTATGTTCAGGTCTTCATCAGTCAACGTTTGAAGACGTCGTCAGGAAGGAAACAGTGTTAAGTCTGTAATGAACTCAGAGGTGACTGTGACCTGTTAGTTCCTCAGAAGCTCTCGGATGCACGATTATAAACTGTTGTATAAAGGACATTATTTACATTGACATTATTGTGTCACTAAATGAGGATGAGGTTCATTCTGAGTCTGGTTCCTCTCCAGGTTCCTCTCATATCATCTCAGGGAGTTTTTCCTCACCACTGTCACCTCAGGCTTGATCATTATGGATCGATATTAGAAACAAATATTAACTTAACATTAAACTTTACTATTTTGTCTGTTTCTCTGCTTCTGGGAAGCTGCTTTGAGACAATGTGAACAGTTTAAAGTGCTACACAAATAAACTGAATCGAATACAAGGTTGATGCATCTTTTCATAATATACGCTTTTTTTATTTTCATAGATTTGCTTGAAGCTACATTGTTAAATTCAAACATTTTGTTTTTTAAAGTGTGCAAAAAATCCAATCTAGACGTTTAAGGGATGAGACGATAAACCGGCACGAGGCGGAGATGTGATTAAGTGTTCTGTGTGTTCTGTTATAGAGGGACACGTGATGATGTCAGTAACAAATGTCTTGAAATTACGTCCAATTTCCTTTCTTTCGATCGTATAATTCTACGCCGTCGGTGCTTTTGACTTTATCGATGTTCTAAACGCATCACCGAACCCTCGGATCGTCGACAAGGTTTTATTCACGTCTTGTTTTGTTAAACTGACAGATATCCTGCTTTTATAAATAAAAGGAGAAAATCTAACTTGATTCATTTCATCATTGTAGTCTCGTCGTAGCCAGAAAGCTGTCTTTCCTGTACTCATTAGTGAGAAATAAAGTCAGCCTGGATGCCATTCTCCTAAGCTGTATGAGTGTTATTGTTATTGTGTTTGTCACTGCTTACTGGCTCTAGAGAGAGCATTAGAGTCCCCAAGGCAAAGGAAAAAAAATCCCACTATGAGTGCTAGTAATTACCGCTGCAAGCTCAGCGGAAACGCCGTCATTGTAGCCGCTAATTAAAAGCAGTGGAGGCTTTTTCCCCAAAGTGCTACCGTGTATGTGTGTGTGTGTCGGGGGGGTAGGGGGGTATTACCTTAATATCGGCAGCTGAGAGCTTCTCAAGGCGCCATGCTGAGAGCTCAGGGGAACTCTGGCTCCGCCTACCCAGGTACACCTGACACACCTGACTCTTCTCTGCCAGGGTGAGAAGGAGGAAGCGTTCACCGATCACCGCTGTGAATGACAAAGGCAAGAAAAATCGTTTCAGAGTTCAGAGGTCACATGTAATGCACAAACTGTATGGTTGGTCACCTTATTTTAATACAAAATGACTACTTAAGAGTTATATAGTCGTGTGCCCTCACTGCCCCGTTGTGCCCTCACTGTTTCACTTAAGTACTACCTTTGCCCCACTGATGTGCCCACACTGCCCCACTGATGTCCCCCTCACTGTCCCACTTCAGTACTACCTCACTAGTGTGCCCTCGCTGATCCACTGGTGTGCCCTTATTGCCCCACTGGTGTGCCCTTATTGCCCCACTGGTGTGCCCTTATTGCCCCACTGGAGTTCCCTCATTGTCCCACTGCCCCACTGGTGTGCCCTCACTGCCCCACTGGTGTGCCCTCGCTGATCCACTGGTGTGCCCTCGCTGATCCACTGGTGTGCCCTCACTGCCCCACTGGTGTGCCCTTATTGCCCCACTGGTGTGCCCTTATTGCCCCACTGGTGTGCCTCACTGCCCCACTGGTGTACCTCACTGCCCCACTGGTGTGCCTCACTGCCCCACTGGTGTGCCTCACTGCCCCAATGGTGTACCTCACTGCCCCAATGGTGTGCCTCACTGCCCCACTGGTGTACCTCACTGCCCCACTGGTGTACCTCACTGCCCCAATGGTGTGCCTCACTGCCCCACTGGTGTACCTCACTGCCCCAATGGTGTGCCTCACTGCCCCACTGGTGTGCCTCACTGCCCCACTGGTGTGCCTCACTGCCCCACTGGTGTACCTCACTGCCCCACTGGTGTGCCTCACTGCCCCACTGGTGTGCCTCACTGCCCCAATGGTGTACCTCACTGCCCCAATGGTGTGCCTCACTGCCCCACTGGTGTACCTCACTGCCCCACTGGTGTACCTCACTGCCCCAATGGTGTGCCTCACTGCCCCACTGGTGTACCTCACTGCCCCAATGGTGTGCCTCACTGCCCCACTGGTGTGCCTCACTGCCCCACTGGTGTACCTCACTGCCCCACTGGTGTACCTCACTGCCCCACTGGTGTGCCTCACTGCCCCACTGGTGTGCCTCACTGCCCCAATGGTGTGCCTCACTGCCCCACTGGTGTACCTCACTGCCCCACTGGTGTACCTCACTGCCCCACTGGTGTACCTCACTGCCCCACTGGTGTACCTCACTGCCCCAATGGTGTGCCTCACTGCCCCACTGGTGTGCCTCACTGCCCCACTGGAGTACCTCACTGCCCCACTGGTGTACCTCACTGCCCCACTGGTGTACCTCACTGCCCCACTGGTGTACCTCACTGCCCCACTATTTTCCTGTCAGCTGCATGTGTAAGTGTGTGAAAGAGAAATAAGAGACAGTGTAGGTGCAGAAAAACGCACAAACGCCTAAAGGCAGCATGGCTTTCATGCTAAAGGCAGAAAATTGCTCTGGATGGAGCTGAACCACCAGCTTAGCTCATGCTTTTTTACTGATTAAACCTCCTCTTGCTAAAAATTAATCGTTTTAAAGAAGCAATTAAACAGGAGGAGAAAAAAAACACAACACGAAACCTGCTTCAAATTGTGAACACAGCCGAACAGATTTACAAACCTAAACAGCAATTACAGACGGGATACACACACCGCTTCTGGTGGAGTTACGTAAACAGTCAATAAACAGAGCTGTGTGTTTAATATCACTACAGTTAGTTACACCAAAATACACCACATTTTTCACTTACATTAGCCGAGAGTTTCTGAAGTTTTATCCTAGCGCTCACTTTAGAAGAAAAACAGGTCTATGGGTGTAGAATTTAAGGTCCATTTTATTTTTACACTGAAATATTGCTTTAATCATCAAACATTTATAAAGGTTTTTCTAAATGGCTCTTTGGTTTGTTTCTCTCTGAGCCTTTAAATGTTCCCTCAGTCGAGGGATCCGTGTCTCCTGAGCACACAGGACTCACAGTTATTGGACTGTATACTACGCTGAAATCTGATTGGTCCGAAGGCTTTGATTGATTTTCCTTAGAGTCAGACGTAAAGCTGATAATTTCATTTTTTCAGTGTGGTGAAGAACTTTTGTGGTCGACGTGATAGAATGTGGCTATTTTTTATTTTAATCTAATAATTAAAAAAATAATTAAAAAGAGACTGGTGAGTGTTTATAGCTGCTATATTGTAAGTGCTAACAAGAACTAACTTGTCTGATCATCTAGTGCTAGTTCATTTTTTTTTCCGAACGCATCTCAAGGCACCAAGAGATCGTACCGGCTCCAATTCCGCTTCAAGAAGATTTTCAGACCTTCAGTAAGAAGAGACCAACCCTGTACAGATCCTGAGGTATCTAGAGTCTGGTTCCTCTCAAGGTTTCTTATCTAAGGGAGCTTGAACCCTGACCCTCCGATCAACAATCCAGAGCCTTGAGCCAACACAACCCTTAGTTATTCTATATGCCTATAGTTATTCTGTCTTTCCCTTCAGCACCGACATCCTTGTGATATTTCACCGTGTAACTGCTTTACGTTAATATTACACGAACGGATCACGCACACTCTTCATCGTTCGATCTAGTCGCATACAAACGGATTTGAATTAAGTTAAACATCACGTATTGTCACGTAAGAACCGTCATATTTTTATGAAACCTGTATGTAATTTCTTTCTTAAATCTGACTAACCACAAAGGTTTTTTTTTATTCTCCCGCGATTTGGGTTTCGGGTTGGAAAGTAAACTCGTAACCATTCTGAGTGATATAATAGTGTGCTTGATGCCTTGAATGAAAAAGAAACAGAAGATTGTCATCGAGCGGAATATAAACAGGCATTCGTAAGGATGTAAGGCGTCGCGTCTCGTCGGGCTCATTACACAGTGTACTTAACAATTAACTGCGTGGGATTTATGTGACATGATTTAATTACTCTTACAGTGTAAGGGCTTTTTATTCAGTCGAACTGACTTTGGCAGATATTTCAGTGAAACGCTCGAGTATTAAAGGCTAAAAATAGGCATCAGTCGACAGTTTCTCTTACTTAAAAACACAGAAATGTCAATCACACATAAGAGACTGGAGTATTTAGTCTGTGGTAAACTCTGCCAAAATGTGAGGGATTTCATGCTAATCCATTAGCAAATAAATGTCCAACTTTGTAGCCTGGGGCTGAAAAACTGGCCTTGTTTATGTATGTGTGTGTGTGTGTGTCTGTGTGTGTGTGTGTGTGTGTGTGTGTGTGGAGAACAGGTTTTGGCCCATATGTACAGCAGAAGACTGAGGCGTATTAGCGATTGGTGTCAGTCATCTTGCTAGATCCACTTAACATCGTCCTCGTTCTAAACCGTGTTGACACTGCGGCCTAAAGAGCTTAACGGCGCTGCGTTTAATGCAATGACAAATAATGAATGCGATGAGAAATCACTTACAGCCTCCTCAGTTAGGAAAAGAAAGACTACGCCACAACTCCACACTGTGTAGGATCACGGTGGAGAAATTTGCCCATGAGGAAAAAATAAAACAGTTTGCGGTGCGTAAATCAAGCGTGAAGTTTTACTTGATATTTTCAGCGCTCCCGTGCGAGACAAATGGCTTGAAACTCCTCGCATGGGAGCGGTGAAAATATCTGCTATAGCGAAAGCTTTCCACCGATTCTACTATATTCTATTCAATTTATTGTATAGCACTTTTAACAACTGCAATTCATCTCTAACATCCATCCCTAACAAACAACCCTGAGGTAAAAGTGGTGAGGAAAAACTCCCTGAGATGATATGAGGAAGAAACCGTGAGAGTGACATGAACATTTGAGTGTCATTTGAGTGACATGGACAGGAAATAATGTAAAGGTACGTAACGTCCTTTCTACAACAGTTTCGAGTGAATTTGTGTAACCGAGAGCTCCTGAGGAAATTCTCTAATTCTATTCTGATTCTATTCTGATGTATTCCGCCAAATATCCGTTAAAACAAAAACAGAAAAAACAACCGTTTGATTTATTTTTATTGATTGATTTATTAACACAATGGTTTCCAGATTATTAGAAACACCTCCTTAACTATTAATTGTATCCGTTACATCACAAGCACAGTGCTGTAAAATTCTCAGCTCTGATTGGTCAGGATGTGTGGATTCATTTTCTATAAGCAAATTATCTCTGACGAAATTTCAGCTGCATCTCAAATCGCACCGTTTCCGTCAGTGCGCTCGTTCTGATTCGTTAGAG
>NC_083469.1:5437418-5439918 GCF_030014155.1 Tachysurus vachellii | reverse complement strand
TCTATTTATTATTTCCTTTTGCAAAAAACCTTCGGACAGAGCAGAGGTCTGAAATTTAAATATTTATCTCGTCCTCATGAGAAAACACGCCATGTTAACATGGCACATCCACTTTCTTTATATACACAAGTATTTGTGTTAAATCAGTCAACACACAAATTCCACACATGGCCAGTTCCATCTCTAACACTGATGGAGAATTGGCATTACGTTACGTCAGTACAGTCAGCTGCTAGCTGGTCGCTAACAAAAGACAAAGTGTTTTTTCCCCATGTTACGACTTGAACACATGGGGGTGAATCGATCAATCAAATCGATCAATTAACAAATAAGACATCGTTATGAGTTCACACAATAGGCTAGGACACGATACCGTGGTGCATGCTGGGATACGCACCTGGCAACAATGCTTTGTTCTCCATTTGGTACAAACACAGGAATTGGACTGTAACAACTCCTGAGAAAGAGAAAGAGAAGAATTACAGCAACAACTGCATTGTGTAGTGTTTAGTGTAGAATGAGAGAGAGAGAGAGAGAGAGAGAGAGAGAGAGAGAAATTAAGGTAATTCGGGTCTGAGGGCTTTGGCTTCATGTAGATGTTTCCAATTTCAGATTTTGTGAGGAGGCCAAAAAGCACCCCACAGTGCTAGTGAACAAAGCTGCATCTGTGTGTGTGTGTGTGTGTGTGTGTGTGAGTGTGTGTGAGTGAGTGAGTCAGACAGACACACACACACACACACACACACAGGGGGGTGGGGGTAGGGGTAAGGGGGCAACAGGGAGGGAGGGGTGAACCAGCCCAAAGTCCTGTTGATCCCCCTCAAATATCCCATGTGTTGACAGAGAGACACCCACACCCAGGTGCTGAGAGAGTGAGTAAGAGAGAGAGAGAGAGAGAGAGAGAGAGAGAGAGTGAACGCTGCAATTTGTTAATTAATCTGCAGTTATTGAGAAGGGGAAATGTAAACAAATACCTCCAGTTCCTTGAGGGCGTCCCTCAACCTCTCTGGACGACGGTTACTCAGGAACCACGGGTAACCTCGTGCTGAGAGAGGAGAGAGAGAGAGGGAGAGAGAGAGAGAGAGAGAGAGAGAGAGAGAGAGAGAGAGAGAGAGAGAGAGAGAGAGAGAGAGAGAGGGAGGAAGGGAAAGACAAATCAATGTTTTTGTGTTCTGTTTATGAGAGGAAGTAGATCGGAGGGACCCGAAGTCTAAAGGTCAAAATGTCACCAACTAAAATGAAGCTGAGCTGAAAGTTCCCTCAGCGAACAAATGAAATCTGGTGCGGTCGGAGCTAGAGACGGAAACAACAGTTCCTCATGTGAGAACTGTACAATGGCTCAACACAGGCGACACTTAAGACTTCCACCAGAGCATTAGAACAATTAAAGCACACATAACACATTCATACAGAGTTTATATGTTTACTGATTACAAAATATTTACTGATGTTAGAATATTTATTACAAGAAGAAAATCTGAACCCGTTTTACCACAACACTGCTGTTCTAGTATGGAAACGGACTTATGGGACATTTTGATTCGGTATAAACAAATGAATTATTTTGGGTCTGATCTAAAATGAGTCAGGACTCAGATGTGTGTTTTCCCCCCTTTAGATCTGAGTGTCTACGTTCATATGAGCTTCATTTTAACCCCCAGTGTGGAGTAAGACATGACAAAGACATTCAAATGTTCAACATGGACAAAAACAAACAGACCTCTGTGGAAAAACCTTTAGTCCACATCTAATAAAAATGTCTTCTGACGTACATGACGTGAGGAATAAAACGTTCTGTGGCTTTGGTGTAACAGCAGGGTGATGTGATGTGGCCCAGAGCAAAGAATTGATTACTTTTCTATCAAATGTTCCTATTTCGCAAATACTTGCTATTAATAACAAATTTAAATACAAAACTGAATACACTTTGTACTTTTTGCTCATTTATAGCTTCATGTAAAATTCTGTCAGACGTACATAGACATTAAAATATTCGTTCCTGTCAACACTTAGAGTTTCACTGAGCTGTAATGTAGATGTGAGAATAATAAAGGCTTCTCTTCTACTTTCTTCACATACCCCAATCAGTCAGAGCGCAGTGTCAGCCATGATACAGCGCGCCTAGAGCTGAGAGAGATAGGGGCCTTGCTCAAGGGCCCAACATTGATCAGGGCTTGAACACCAACCCTCTGGTCAACAACATAGGGTCTTAACCACTTGAGCCATCACTGCCCCAAATGCAGGATCAGCCATGATACAGCAGAAAGGGTTAGGGGCCTTGTTCAGTTCCCATGCACATCAAATCATGCACATCACAACACTGCTTCCTGTACTGAGTCGTGCTGGGGTGAGAAAAACAGGAAGCTAGCGCTGGGGCTACATGTTTGATTACACTACTGTACCTCTGTTTGGTTACACTACTGTACCTCTGTTTGGTTACACTACCTCTGTTTGGTTACACTACTGTACCTCTGTTTGGTTACACTAATGTACCTCTGTT
>NC_083469.1:5427418-5432418 GCF_030014155.1 Tachysurus vachellii | reverse complement strand
GATAGATAGATAGATAGATAGATAGATAGATAGATAGATAGATAGATAGACAGATATAGATAGATAGATAGATAGATAGATAGATAGATAGATAGATAGATAGATAGATAGATAGATAGATAGACAGACAGACAGACAGACAGACAGAGATAGGTAGATAGATAGGTAGATAGATAGATAGATAGATAGATAGATAGATAGATAGATAGATAGATAGATAGATAGACAGACAGACAGACAGAGATAGATAGATAGATAGATAGATAGATAGATAGATAGATAGATAGATAGATAGATAGACAGACAGATATAGATAGATAGATAGATAGATAGATAGATAGATAGATAGATAGATAGATAGATAGATAGATAGATAGATAGATAGACAGACAGACAGACAGAGATAGATAGATAGATAGATAGATAGATAGATAGACAGACAGATAGACAGATATAGATAGATAGATAGATAGATAGATAGATAGATAGATAGATAGATAGATAGATAGATAGATAGACAGACAGATAGACAGATATAGATAGATAGATAGATAGATAGATAGATAGATAGATAGATAGACAGATATAGATAGATAGATAGATAGATAGATAGATAGATAGATAGATAGATAGATAGACAGACAGATATAGATAGATAGATAGATAGATAGATAGATAGATAGATAGACAGATATAGATAGATAGATAGATAGATAGATAGATAGATAGATAGATAGATAGATAGATAGATAGATACAGTGCCCTCCACAATTATTGACACCCCTGTTTAAGATGTGGTCGTGGACTTCTAAAAATTCTCCTTTTTTTTAAACAACATAGAACCCAAATGCAAATAAAGAGAAAAATCCAACCTTTCATTTAAGTACATTACTTTGGAAGTAAAAAAAAATAAATAAAAAAATCACACATTTAGAAAAAAAAAACTTGAAATCATGTGTCCCACAATTATTGGCACCCCTAACAATTCCTCTGAAAAATTACATTTATTTTTTTTTAAATGTATTTTTCTGTAGTTGCTAAAGTTGGTCAGGGTATCTAGGAACTTTTAATTAGTAATTCATGACTTCCTGTTTCCCTGGGGTATAAATATGACATGACACAGAGGCCTTCATAAGTCAGTCAATGGGTACAAGAAAATAGCCACTCGCCTTAACTTGCCCGTATCTACAGTCAGAGGAATCATTAAGGAGTTTAAAACAACTGGAACAGTGACAAACAAGGCTGGAAGAGGTCCCAGGTTTATCTTGCCACAACGCACAGTGAAGAGGATGGTAAGAGAAGTAAAAAAAATGTCCTAAGCTCACTGTCACAGAATTGCATCGAAGAGTGTCATCTTGGGGTCACAAAGTCTCCATAACAACCATCAGACGCTCTCTACATGCCAACAAGCTGTTTGGGAGGCATGCAAGGAAAAAGCCTTTTCTCACTAACACTCACAAACGTAAACGTCTGGAGTTTGCTAAGCGGTACTGGGACTTCAACTGGGATCGTGTGCTTTGGTCAGATTGAGCTCTAAGTGAGTCTGGCGTTAAACAATAGATGAGTATGCCGAAAAGCACCTCATGCCCACCGTGAAGTATGGTGGAGGATCTGTGATGCTGTGGGCCTGTTTCTCTTCCAAAGGCCATGGGAACCTTGTTAGGGTGCATGGCATTATGAACGCTTTGAACTACCAGGACATTTTAAATAAAAACCTGATGGTCTCTGCCAGAAAGCTGAAGATGGATCGTCATTGGGTCTACAGTGGGCAAAATCTACAGAAAAATGGTTCAGCAGTCACAAACTCAAGGTCCTCCCATGGCCATCTCAGTCCCCAGACCTCAACCCAATCGAAAACCTGTGGGACGAGCTAAAGAGGAGAGTGCATAAGAGAGGACCCGGGACACTGGATGATCTAGAAAGATTGTGCAAAGAAGAATGGTCAAAGATCCCTCTCTCTGTGTTCTCCAATCTTGTGAAATGTTATAGGAGAGGATTAAGTGCTGTATTGTTGGCAAAAGGGGGTTGTGCAAAGTATTAACATCAGGGGTGCCAATAATTGTGGGACACATGATTTCAAGTTTTTTTTTTTCTTTTCTAAATTTGTGGGTTTTTTTTTAAAACCAAAGTAACGTACTTAAATGAAAGGTTGGATTTTTCGCTTTTCTACAGGGCACTGTGGATGGATGGATGGATGGATGGATGGATGGATAGATAGATAGACTACAAGTCTCTCACACACAGACACAGAAATGATTACAAAAGGTAGAGGACTCACTCTCTGTAAAGTTCTGCTTCTCACTGTAGTAATGCTGATCTGCAGGAAAAACTGAAAAGAGAGAGAGAGAGAGAGAGAGAGAGAGAGAGAGAGAGAGAGAGAGAGATCTGTTAAAAGATCTGCTTTTTCGGCTGAAATGAGGTGTGTGTCAAAATGAGTATGTGAGTCAAATGGTATGTCGGCATCCTGACAATTCTACTGGAGTTTATTGTGTTTTGACTCCTGAAGAATTGATGAGTCGATTCAGGAGTCGTGGATTCGGAAACACTAACGTGTGCTGTTCGTGGCGGGTTTTATAAGACCTATGTTTTATATTCCATAACCTTTGACCTTACACACACACACACACACAATTCATCTCTTCATCTTGGTAGAGCTGCTGCACCCTCTGGTGGAGACAAATGGAGAAAGCAGTACTCGAACACACACACAGACACACACACAGACACACACACAGACACACACACAGACACACACACAGACACACACACAGACACACACACAGACACACACACAGACACACACACAGACACACACACACAGACACACACAGACACACACACAGACACACACACAGACACACACACACAGACACACACACACAGACACACACACACAGACACAGACACACACAGACACACACAGACACACACAGACACACACAGACACACACAGACACACAGACAGACAGACACACACACACACACACACAGACACACACACAGACACACACACACACAGACACACACACACACTTGTGTAAGCTATAACACATAGACACGATGTAGTCTCAGGTATAGTGGCCTTTTCATGTACACAACTATAGACTCTACTGAACCAGTCAGCAATGTAAAGAGAGGAGCTGAGAAACTCCACAGAGGACAAATGGAGGATAGACGCCTACAGAAAAAGAATATGTGCTGTGGGATGCATGCGTTAACTTCAGAGGGATGACTAAAGTCAATTATGTTAAGAGACAGAGAGAGACAGAGAGAGACAGAGAGAGAGAAATGAATGAGTCAGCAAGTGAGTGACAGTGAATTTTACATCCTTACCTGAGTCCCCTTTCTCATAAAACTGGAACGTGCCAATATCTGTATCTGTAAGAGAGAGAGAGAGAGAGAGAGAGAGAGAGAGAGAGAGAGAGAGAGAGAGAAATAACAATAACAAATGAGATATATATAGAGAAAAATAAAGACATGGAAATAGAGAGAGAGTGAGAGAGAAAGAGAGAGAGAAAGAGAGACAGACAGAGAGAGAAAGAGAGAGAGAGAGAGAGAGAAGGAGAGAGAGAGAGAGAGAGAGAGAGAGAGAGAGAGAGAAAGAGAAAGAGAGAAAGAGAGAGAGCGAGAGAGAGAGAGAGCGAACAAATTATATATATATATATAAGAAAAATAAAGGCATGGAAAGAGAGAGAGTGAGAGAGAAAGAGAGAGAGAAAGAGAGACAGACAGAGAGAGAGAGAGAGAGAGACAGAGAGAGAGAGAGAGAGAGAGAGAGAGAGAGAGAGAGAGAGAGAGAGAGAGAGAGAGAGAGAGAGAGAGAGAGAGAGAGAGAGAGAGAGAGAGAGAGAGAGAGAGAGAGCGCGAACAAATTAGAGATATATAGAGAGAAAAATAAAGACATGGAGGGGGGGGGGTTCTTTCACACTGGTTGAGCAAACACACAATCAAACACTGAGTTAAGTGAGAAAAAAAGGGGGAAAAAACATTCACTTTTTCTCAAATGACCTTTTTGTCTGATGAGAACGTGTGCCGACACACACCGCACTCGTTCATCAAACTGTCTGAACACAGGCTCTGGTTTAGGATGACGTTCCTCACACAGTGTAAGTGTGTTTAGGTGCCGCACTGAACATCTTAAATAAATCAGAATTCTGTCACATCCAACTATAATGACATCTGCACTGGGAAGCTGACAAACATGGTGCTTCAGTGTACATTGGTTACGGTCTGAGGTTAAATTACAATTTAATTAAGAGAAACAAGATGAAAGCATTGGGGAGGAAATCTTCTGAGGATTAACACAACCATGCTGTTACTAAAATAACAGAACATGATCAAATCAAACAGAACAGAATAAAAAAGAAAGCACAAGATCCTAAAGAGAACAAATGGAAAACAAAAAATTAGGAAAACCGTAAAAGAAAAAGACAAAAAAAAAACAGGACAGAAAAATGCATCTTAATTACAAATATATTTACATAATTACATGTAGAGAGAGGTGTAGAGAAAGAAAAACAAAAGAAATGAACAGAATAAAATTTAGAGTAAAGATAACAAATGAAAAAGAATGCAATAAAAGGAAGAAAGAAAAACGACTGAAAGGGAATAAAAGTGAATGAAAACTTTTCTAATTGAAAAATCGAGTGTTTGTGTGTGTGAAGGAAAGTGTGTGTGTGTGTAAGAGTATGTAGTTAAGTGTATGTGTCTGTGTCAAAGTGTGTAGTTAAGCATGTCTGTGTGTGTGTCTGTGTGTAAAAGTATGTATTTAAGTATATGTGTCTGTGTAAAAGTGTGTAGTTAAGTGTGTGTAAATGTAGTGTGTAGTTAAGCATGTGTGCGTGTGTATGTGTCTGTGTGTAAAGGTATGTAAAGTGTGTGTAAAAGTGTGTAGTTAAGTGTGTGTCTGTGTGTAAAAGTATGTATTTAAGTATATGTGTCTGTGTAAAAGTGTGTAGTTAAGTGTGTGTAAATGTAGTGTGTAGTTAAGCATGTGTGCG
>NC_083469.1:5409918-5424918 GCF_030014155.1 Tachysurus vachellii | reverse complement strand
AACATATAAAAATAATCACAGGGTCCAAAGAGTCTTATTCTGCTTGTTCCTCAGCACTTTGTCTTTCTGCATTTCTGTTGTTTCACTATTTAATGATTTATAGTAAATGTTAATTATTCCAATTTGTAATAAGATCATTTCCCACTTCCGGATGTTAGATGTTCGATCTCCACGGCGGTGTCTGTCTGCTCTGTCACAGCTCATAAAGCTCATTAAAAGCTCCTTTAACTTACAGACCTGAGTGTCTAGATAGAGAAATTATGCAAACTATTCACAAAAAGTCTATTAGTTTACAAATAAACAAAATGCTCCAATATATATATAAACAGATGATGTCTGTGAGCTCTGTTCTAATGTAGTGAACTACAAACATTCAGCAAACAGCAGAAGAGAAGAGAAGAGAAGAGAAGAGAAGAGAAGAGAAGAGAAGAGAAGAGAAGAGAAGAGAAGAGAAGAGAAGAGATAAGGAGAGATGAGATAAGGAGAGAAGAGATAAGGAGAGAAGAGATAAGATGGAGAGATGAAATAAGATGAGATGAAATAAGATAAGGAGAGATGAGATGAGGAGGGATAAAATGAGATAAGGAGAGATGAGATAAGGAGAGAAGAGATGAGATGAAGAGAGATGAAATAAGATGAGATGAAATAAGATAAGGAGAGATGAGATGAGGAGGGATAAAATGAGATAAGGAGAGATGAGATAAGAAAAGATGAGATGAGATAAGAAGAGATGAGATGAGATCAGAAGAGATGAGATAAAGAGAGATGAGGTGAGATAAGAAGAGATGAGATGAGGAGAGATCAAATGAGATAAGAAGAGATGAGATAAGAAAAGATGAGATGATATAGAGATATTAGATGAGATCAGAAGAGATGAGATCAGAAGAGATGAGATAAAGAGAGATGAGATGAGAAAGAAAGATGAGGTGAGATAAGGGGAGATGATATAAGATAAGGAGAGATGATGTGAGATAAAGAAAGATGAGGTGAGATAAGAAGAGATTATGTGAGATAAAGCGAGATGAGGTGAGGTGAGATAAAGAGAGATGATATAAGATAAGGAGAGATGAAGTGAGGCGATGAGATGAGGTGTGTGTGTGTATGAGATCTGAAGGGTATAAACTTGTCGCGCTTGTGTGTGTGTGTGTGTGTGTGTGTGTGTGTGTGTGTGTGTATATTGATCAGCGACGTTTCAGACTGAAGGCACTGATCTCTGCATTCAAAATGCAGGAAGTTGCTATAGCTACTTTTTATTTTATTTTAATTAATCTGTTTGTTTTTTTTACCTTGAACAAAAGTGAGCAAAAAACAACCACCACAAAAAAAAAAAAAAAACTTTCTGGCTCTTAAGAGCAAGACTGTCCACTGGGAGGGATGTACACACACACACACACACACACACACACTTAATATCTGTCTTTCTCTCACACACGCTGGCAGAGAACAGGACTGTCAGGAACAGATGACGTGCTGCTTCGCAGAAACACTCGTGTTTTTCACCCCAAGCACAAACTAATTACACCTTTTTCTCTTCAAACTCAAAGACAGACTGTCTCAACGAGATGACCTTGGCACAGACAGAGAGAAAACATGGACACACACATACACACACACACACACACACACACTTCTTCATTTTTTTCCCTAAATGTGTGTAGACTTTTTAATTCAATTTTTGAATGCAAACTTTATCACCCACACAACCACACAGTACATGTAGTGAAGTGCTTTAAAGACCATCCGTGTCATAACATTTTATTTAGCTATGCATGCAAGAAAAAGAAAAATCTATTAAAACATAATATTATATTATATCTATTATAATATAATTTACAGATCAGAGGCAGAAAAGTTTGACTGTTTGGAAAAAAGATTTTAACCAGTTTCTTTAGTATTTTTTTAATAATAATAATTTCCTTTTTTTTCCGCCTGCCTATAACTGAAAAATGTGTTCGAAACAAACAAGTTCTCTCGCTCTCGCACACTCTGCCTCCCTTTATCTCTCTCTTTCACACTCGCTCTTCTCCTCCTTGTCTTTCACACTCTCTTTATTATCTCTTTACCACGTTTATTGTAGGTACGGCTTCAAGTCATGCAGACGGTTAATCTGCTAATTTCATCTTATTTCATTCCCTACTTTGAGCTCGACTCAGACGCCGGACATCAGTTCTGTAACCGTGACGATAATAAACACATGGCTGGTTGTGCTGATTGTCTATAAACACTTTATTCTTTTAGTTCTCACTAATGAAGTAGTAATAAAGTTCTGAAGAACCTTGTTCAGGTTTGATGTGTAGAACATCCAATTCATTGTCTCAGAGCAGCTTTACAGAACATAAACATAGAACAAACGGTTAATATAAAGAATAATATAAAGATTAATATAATACAAAAAATTCAAGATGAATATTATATATATTTAAATGTGTTTGTATTCATCCCCAATGAACAAGTCTGAGGTGACTCAGGCGACTGTGGTGAGGAAAAACTCCCTTAGATGATAAAGGAAGAAACCTTGAGAGGAACCAGACTCAAAGGAGAACCTCATCCTCATCTGGGTGACACTGGAGGGTGTGATTATAAATATACAGTCTGATAAATGTTGTATTAGTGTAAAAGACCACATGGAGTTCAGATCTCCTCTTTAGTATCACAGAGTCTAACTGGAGCTGGTAGATCTCTAGATGCCTCAGGATCCTCACAGAGTCAACCTCATCTCAGTGGAGGTCCAAAATCTTCATCGCACAGAAGACAATCAGAGTTGGACAGAGTTGGCATCTTCTCTTTAGTATAGAGTCTAACTGGAGCTGGTAGATCTCTAACATGGTTTTAATGGTTTTAAGGTGTTAATTACACGTCACCACAGTTAAGCATATAAACGGACAGACGTTTAATTCTGTAGCCATAAAAGATCACAGAATAAACATTTTACGGCTTTATTAAATTAAATAACAAAATCAAGATGAAGCCTGGATTTGTAGCTTTATGCAATATTCTATCTATCTATCTATCCGTTTATGCATCTACCTGTCTGTCAATCCACCAAAGCTCCTTTATTTCATCCATCTATCTATCTATCTATCTATCTATCTATCTATCTATCTATCTATCTATCTATCCGTTTATGCATCTACCTGTCTGTCAATCCACCAAAGCTCCTTTATTTCATACATCTATCCATCCATCCATCCATCCATCCATCCATCTATCTATCTATGCATCTACCTGTCTGTCAATCCACCAAAGCTCCTTTATTTCATCTATCTATCTATCTATCTATCTATCTATCTATCTATCTATCTATCTATCTATCTATCTATCTCTCTATCTACTCTATCCAACTATCTATCTATCTACTCTATCCAACTATCTATCTATCTACCCGTTTATCCGTCTATCTGTCTGTCAATCCACCAAAGCGCCTTTATTTCATCTATCTATCTATCTATCTATCTATCTATCTATCTATCTATCTATCTATCTATCTATCTATCTATCCGTTTATCTGTCTGTCAATCCACCAAAGCTCCTTTATTTCATCTATCTATCCGTCTATCTATCTGTCTATCTATCTGTCTGTCTGTCAATCCACCACAGCTCCTTTATTTCATCTATCTATCTATCTACTCTATCCAACTATCTATCTATCTATCTATCTATCTATCTACTCTATCCAACTATCTATCTATCTATCTATCTATCTATCTATCTATCTATCTACTCTATCCAACTATCTATCTATCCGTTTATCCGTCTATCTGTCTGTCAATCCACCAAAGCGCCTTTATTTCATCTATCTATCTATCTATCTATCTATCTATCTATCTATCTATCTACCCGTTTATCTGTCTGTCAATCCACCAAAGCTCCTTTATTTCATCTATCTATCCGTCTATCTATCTGTCTATCTATCTGTCTGTCAATCCACCACAGCTCCTTTATTTCATTTGCTTTTGTTGCTTCCTTTCACTCCTTCTCTCCGTCCTCCTTTGTTTCTTCATGTTCCCTGGTGCTCCCTCACACACTGCTGTGCCATTAGCTTTCCTTAGTCACTCACTCACTAAACCCTCCCCCGTGTTTTGTCCTAAGGGCGTGCAAACTTTTGGCCTTGACAAAAATGATATTATATTACTTTGAAAATTAAAGTGTATATAAATATCTTTACAATTTTCAAATTTTCTGTGTATTGTTTATTGTTTATTCGCACTCTTTACCTCACGGGAGGCTCGCGGACGCCTCGTCGCTGAAGCGCTAACGGTAAACATTCCTCACTTTGAAACAGAGACGCACCAATCTGTTTCTTTTTTTTTTTCCAACTCGTTTTTAGGAGAAACTGTTTTTTTTCTTCGCACTTAAAAGAGAAGACGGAAGGAAATGCTGACTCGACCTTAAAGCTTCTGGAGGGAAAAAAAAAAACATATGAAAGGATCCTCTTATGTCAGTAAACTTGTTAAGAGCAGCTGCTGCTGCTAGCGCTTTCGGCTTGCCGTTTTTATTCGGCCATTTTCCTGTGGTGAAGGAGGTTTTTTTAAACTGAGGAAAGAGTAGAGGAGATGGAAGAGAGGCAAAATTTTGTCTCAGGTTTTTCTGTGGTTTTATTTAGACACCCAGGCCATGGCTACAGATAAGACTTAGCATGCTCAGCAACGCTAGTGTGTTAGCGTCCTCTTCGCTAACTGGCCTGTCACGCTAACTGGCCTGAAAGGTGAAGAGAGCCGCTGTTCTGCTGGCAGACGCAATTTAACTGCCGGGATTTCGCTGCTTTTCTACAGACATCAGCGGTTTGTTCCTAATGGACAGATGGACTAAAGGATGGACAGATGAGAAAAAAAAAACCAGATGGATAGACAGAATCTGAAGAGTAGTTTTTGTTTGCTATAAACCCTTTGCCCCGTTTCCCCTTCTCTTCTTATTTCTTTTTCTCTTCCACTTTCTTTTTCTTCTTCTGTTTATGTGCCTTTGTTTTTCCTTCCCTTCTTTATTTCTTTCTTTCCATCAATCTATCTTTCTTTTCCTTCATCTATAGCTTCTGTCCTTCATATTATTTCATTTTTCAATCCTTCTCATTTGCTTGCTCTTTGTATTTTTTGTTTTCTCCACCCATTTCTCTCTCTCTTTCTTTCTTTCTCTCTCATTTACTTTTGCCATCTTTTCTTTTTTACTTCATTGGTTCAATCATCCTTTCTTAAATTTGTTTTTTATTCTCTCTCTCTCTCTCTCTCTCTCCCTCTCTCTCACTCTCACTCTCTCTCACACACTCCATTACAGCCTCTCGTGTATATCACCCTCTCTCTATCTTTACCTGAACTGACTGAAGGGGGAAAAAAACAAAAACATAAACGAGAAATAAGAGCTTTGAAGAAAAAAAAGCGTTCTGTCTGTCTTATCTCTGTCCTTGAAGACTGCGACTGGTCGAGTGCGCTGGGGATTAACGAGGCAAAGAAACGACAGAGGACACTTAGGGAGAAGGTAGAAAGGAGAACCTCACTGTAGGTCTTTTTTTTGTGCTGATACGTCGTCTGTAGGTTCCACTGACCTTTAGGAAACTGCTCACAGCTGTATGTAACAATTTCATAGACAAAAAAGAATGAAATGAGTATCAGAGGAAAAACAAAGCGGAGCAGCAAAAAAATCTTTCGCTCCGTCGTGAGGAGATGAGGAGGTCGACTGGCTGAAGAAGATGAGGAAGAGGGCAGAGCAAGAGGGCAAAGGAAGAGGGCGAAGGAAGAGGGCAGAGAAAGAGTGCAGAGGAAGAGGGCGAAGGAAGAGTGCAGAGAAAGAGGGCAGAGGAAGAGGGAAGAGAAAGAGGGAAGAGAAAGAGAGCAGAGTTAAAGGGCCGAGAAAGAGGGCAGAGGAAGAGGACAGAGGAAAAGGGCAGAAAAAGGGGGCAGAGGAAGAGGACAGAGGAAAAGGGCAGAGGAAAAGGGCAGAGAAAGAGGGCAGAGGAAGAGGACAGATGAAAAGGGCAGAGGAAAAGGGCAGAGAAAGAGGGCAGAGGAAGAGGACAGAGGAAAAGGGCAGAGGAAAAGGGCAGAGAAAGAGGGCAGAGGAAGAGGACAGAGGAAAAGGGCAGAGAAAGAGGACAGAGAAAAAGGATAGAGAACACTGTGTTCCGATGCCTAACGTACCTTTTCTTGCAATTTCTGTTTACTTTCTTTATCTCCCTTCTTACATCTTTCTTTTTTGGTCTTCTGTTATCTTCTTTCCAATCTCATTTCTGTCTCTCTTTCTTTTCCTCCCTATTTGTCTCACTTACTTTTTCTCCTCGATTCTGTCTTTCACTTTCTTTTTCCTCCCATTTTCTGTATTTTGATTTCTTTCCCTACCTGTGCCACTCTTTCTCTCTCTCTGTCTGTCTCTCTCTCTGTCTGTCTCTCTCTCTGTCTGTCTCTCTCTCTGTCTGTCTCTCTCTCTGTCTGTCTCTCTCTCTGTCTGTCTGTCTGTCTTACTTTCCCAGTATGTTTCACTTTCTTTATCATCCTCTTCATTTGTCTTTCACTTTTGTCCTCCTTTTTAAGATTTTCACTTTCATTCTCTCGACTACTCTTTTGCTTTCTCTCTCCTTAGCTCTTTCTTTCATTCTCTCTTTCTCCCTATTTCGATCTCTCTTACTTTCTTACTTTCCCTTCTGTATTCCTGTCTTTCTTTCTCTGCTTGTTTGCGTCTTTTGCTTAATTTCTTTCCCTCTTTGCCCCTCCTCGAACCGCCACCTTATTGTGGTGGAGGGGTTTGTGTGCCTGAATGATCCTAGGGGCTATGTTGTCTGGGGCTTTCTGCCCCTGGTAGGGTCTCCCAAGGCAAACAGGTCCTGGGTGACAGGCCAGACCAAGAGCGGTTCAAATACCCCTTATGAGTGAGTTAATAACAAGGTCCGTGACGTCGCCCGGTATGGCGCAACCGGGGCCCCACTCTGGAGCCAGGCCCGGGGTTGGGGCTCGCATGCGAGCGCCTGGTGGCCAGGTCTTACCCCACGGGGCCCGGCCGGGCTCAGCCCGAAGGAGCGACGTGGGGCCGATCTCCTGTGGGCCCACCACCTGCAGGAGGGACCGTAAGGGGCTGGTGCAATGTGGATTGGGTAGCAGTCGAAGGCAGGGACCTCGGCGACCCAATCCCCGGACACGGAATCTGGCTCTAGGGACATGGAATGTCACCTCGCTGGGGGGAAAGGAGCCTGAGCTGGTGCGGGAGGTTGAGAGATACCGACTAGAGATAGTTGGGCTTGCCTCCACGCACAGCTTGGGCTCTGGAACCCAACTCCTTGAGAGAGGCTGGACTCTCTACTACTCTGGAGTTGCCCGCGGTGAGAGGCGGCGGGCTGGTGTGGGCTTGCTCATAGCCCCCCAGCTCAGCAACCATGTGTTGGAGTTCACCCCGGTGAACGAGAGGGTCGTTTCCCTGCGCCTGCGGGTCGGGGATAGGTCTCTCACTGTTATTTGTGCTTACGGGCCAAATGGCAGTGTAGAGTACCCGACCTTTTTGGCGTCTCTGGAAGGGGTGCTGGAAAGTGCTCCAACCGGGGACCGGGGTTAAATGCAAATATGAAGTAACTGGATGAATCTCTGTCAGTTTAGCTGATGTGAAGTTCTGTGAGGTTTTGTCTGGAGTTTTGTTTTGTAAAGTTTTTTTCTTCTTAGAAAAAGATTTTAGAAAATATTTTAGAAAATAAAAAAATAAAGCAAAGCAAAACACATATATGTATAGAAATAAAACTCCACCGCAGTGGAGGCTCTACAACAGCAAGATCACCACTTGAGTCGACTTGGGGAAGTCGTGGCCTAATGGTTAGAGAGTTTGACTCCTAACCCTAAGGTTGTGGGTTCGAGTCTCGGGCCAGCAATACCACGACTGATGTGTCCTTGAGCAAGGCACCGAAGCCCCCAACTGCTCCCTGGGCGCTGCAGCATAAATGGCTGCCCACTGCTCCGGGTGTGTGTTCACGGTGTGTGTGTGTTCACTGCTGTGTGTGTGCACTTTGGATGGGTTAAATGCAAAGAACGAATTCTGAGTATGGGTCACCGTACTTAGCCGTATGTCACGTCACTTCACTTCACTTGAGATTGTACTTTCTGATCTTTACAGTCCCTGCGTTTTTATGATCACTATCAATGCAGCAGGTCTGTGTTAAGAACTGTTTGGTGTGGGTTCTGTTTCAGAGGAAGTGACGTAATCGCTATAAACCTGGAAGAGGCGGTTCTTTCGTAATGCAATAAATACATTTTCTAATCAGCATTGAATCCGTATCAGTAAATAATCCGGTAAATGCTGCCATACAGAGATCACACATTTACCAAAAAAAAAAAAATCCCCAAAAAAGCAAAAGAGTCGTTACACAATCTTCTCTTCCCTGAGGTTAAATATCCTCCTGTACTCTGAGGCAGTAGAGACTTCGAGCTTTAGAGGCCGAGTTAAGAAAGCTGGAAACAGACAGGTAAAGATGGAGTCAAGTGTTAAAGACAATACATGAAGAGCTGTCATGTGGGACATGACAGTGGTTTTGAAAGCGCCGGAGGACAGAGTGGCGCCAGTGAACACACACAGACACACACACACACATACACACACACACTGAGGCTTTTCGTTCAAAGTCAGTATGTGAAGTGCGGCGAATGAGAGACAAGCAGAAGTGAATGATGTAAAGGTAATACTATTCAAGTGAGGAAGCAGCTACAAGTTACAGTGTGTGTGTGTGTGTGTGTGTGTGTGTTAGACATGTCAATCAGAGACAAAAATGAAGTTGGTCATTGTGTCATGAGAATGACGTGACCACGGGGCACGTCTGCCTGTCGGACGGCAGGAGAGGAGCGCTGAAAGGAGGAGCGCTGAAAAAAGAGAAGTTTAAGAAAGGTTGAAAAGGAAGAATCCACTTCGAGAGCCGACATCAGGACAAGAGAAAAGAGGCCATGCAGAGTTTACGAGTTGAAAAGTTCATATGGGGAGTAGCAAAAAAAAAAAAAGGTGAGAAGTGAGGCACGGGGAATTCAGTGTAGTCTCAGAATTAAATGATAAATCCTTGCTTCTGATTGGTCAAGAGGTGGTGATTAATTGTCTAGAACAGCAGCACTGGCTGGAGTTCAAGGTATGTGGTGAATCAAAGTTTTTTCTAACACGCTTGTTCTAAAACCTCGCTTTCCTTTTATTTTCATACGTTGTCATCGTTTCTATAGTAACAGCACATTTAAAAAAAAATTTATTTAAACACAGAATAACAATCGTTGATGCGTTAAAGTTTTCTGGAAAGTTTATGGAAGGAGTCTCCAGTGTTAGTCCTCTGTAACAATCGGTACGTTTTCCGACCAAGGGAAAGTTTGCTCTTTGTTGTTTCTTCGTATCTCAACAAAATACTACATGAACAAAACTTCTCTCTCTCACTCACTCATCTTCTACCGCTTATCCGAACTACCTCGGGTCACGGGGAGCCTGTGCCTATCTCAGGCGTCATCGGGCATCAAGGCATGATACACCCTGGACGGAGTGCCAACCCATCACAGGGCACACACACACTCTCATTCACTCACACAATCACACACTAAGGAAAATTTTCCAGAGATGCCAATCAACCTACCATGCGTGTCTTTGGACCGGGGGAGGAAACCGGAGTACCCGGAGGAAACCCCCGAGGCATGGGGAGAACATGCAAACTCCACACACACAAGGCGGAGGAGGGAATCGAACCCCCAACCCTGGAGGTGTGAGGCAAACGTGCTAACCACTACGCCACCGTGCCCCCCTTATTATTAATTTTAAGAAAGATAAAAAATAAATAGATTTTAAATGACAGGCTGGTGAGGGAACAGCTGATAAACGCTGCTATCATGTAAGCAGCTAACGTGTTTCATGGATGTTCCACCATTAAAAGTAACTATAAATGGATAAAAAGTATGATGTTGTGTTTTATAATCCATACAAAATGACAAGTGACCTTTATTTCTGACTTTATTACAGACTTATATCATCATGAGGGGAAAAAAAAAAAACAAACTTATATTAGTTTTTTACATGTTAACTTAAGATATATAAAGTAGATGTAGAGCGATTGATGTAGTATATCATCAAGGTGGAATTTGCTAGACTGTGCAATGTACCACACACACACACACACACACATCTCCACCACCCATCTTATCTACTCAGTGTGGTGTGACCGTCTGTCCTTCCCTCACTCTGCTTTCTTCTCCCTTTCCTCCTTCTTTATCGCTCTCCTCATATCCAGCTGTCTCGTCTTCCATCTCCTCTCGCATTCTGCCCCTTTTTACCCCTCGATTCCCTGCCTGCCTCAGCACAATAATTGAATTTGCCCCTGAACAGTGTGTGTGTGTGTGTGTGTGTGTGTGTGTGTGTATAGGCAGCAATCCCAAATATCTCAGCAATTTCCAAACAAACTCTCTTTAAAAATGTATTTAGGTATTAAACTCACGTCATGCTCAATTCTGTAGGACAACTTAACATCTCTCAGACTCGTCATTAACAAATCTTCAGCACTAAGAGCTAGTGAACAGAACAGCTAACATGGTTAGCACCAGAGGTGGGAGTAAGTCACACATGTGCAAGTCACAAGTAAGTCTCAAGTCATGAATGTCAAGTCAAAGTCGAGTCTTTTGTTAACATTTGTCAAGCAAGTCTCAAATTTGCGACTTAAGTCTGACTCGAGTCAAGTCCTATGACTCGAGTCCCCCATCTCTGGTTAGCACGGTTAAGAGAACCTTACAGGACCAGAGATTCTACACAGAGCAGCGTAAAGCTTCAGCGTGACTCATTTAACCAGGCTGAAAAGATGAAGGTGTTGTTTTATGCGACTTCCTAGGAACCGATGCTGAAAAGAAGTGGAATAAAATGAGGTCCATGGTGTATAGTGTGTAGTCTGAAGCATCCGGTCAGACTGGAGAACTTGAACAAAAAAAAAAAAAATCACCTCAGGAACCGATGGAGAGTCAGAAAAAAAAAAAACATCTGATGGTTTGATGGAAAATTCCTGTAAAATTTGGTGCTTCTTTACATGGATTCGTGCTAAAAAATCTCAAACGATCATTTCTCTATCAGCCAAAAAAAAAAAAACACTCTTAAAAAATACCTCTATAAAAATACTTTTTTAGTTTTTTCTATCTCTAATCTGTACTGTAGGAGCCAAAGTTTCGAAGGCTTTAAAACAAGATCAAGATTTCAAAAATTTCTTGCTACCATCCTAAACCACGATACTACTGACTTCTCAGAGCTGATTTTGTCATAGGTTTTTTCAAGATTCATTTAATGCGCTAATTCAAATAGTGTTTTTACTGTTTCTATAGTAACAGCTCTTTCCCAGGGACTTGCAATGAAGCGATACACCAGAGTGAACAAAAACCTAACATTATACATCATATACGATATAATATATAATCAAAGCCTAATAACAGAAAACAAAAGATTTTGTCGATGCGGTGAAAACATTCGTTTTCGGCTTTTTCTAACCTTTATGGAAGAGTCTCCGGTCTCAGCACTTTGTAGCAGTCGATAACTTTGTATTGCGCTTTAGTAAATCTCAGGAACAACCTGGATGTTTTTTTTAAGTTTTATTTACTTCAAGGGAAAGGTGAAAAGTCAGCGAGAATCTTGAGAACAATAAATGTAACTCCAAATGGATAGAAAATTAAATTAAAAATTGTAATCTTTGATAGTTAAAGATCTCCGGTGTAAGGAATAAAACATTTTAGTGTCAGGTCACATCACACCGCTGATTATTTTCCTACATCAGCAATCCCCTGAGTGTATTACTCTTAATTTAATGCCGGAAAACACGGACACCCAGGACGCGGGAAAAATGCGGACGCTGTCGGAAAACATGCCCGTGTTTACCCAGAGGCGTGTTAGTGCGTTTAGTGTTCGGCTTTGATCCATCCGAATTCTTCCTCAAAGAGAAATGCACTGCTGTGCCCTGCTCTCTGGTTAGCAAAGACTCGCTAATAAAGCTGTGAGGAAAACGCTCTTGTGAGAAAACTCAGGCAGCGGTAGGAGGGGGTTAAGCACATCTGCAAACGTCATTAAGAAGAAGGGAAAGAGAGTGAGTGAGTATGAGAGCGAGAGAGAGAGAAGACGAGGATAAGAACCAGAGAGGACTGGAATAAGTAAAGAAAACGGCTTTTAAGAAGGTATTTGAAGAAAGAGATGGAGCAGAAAGCCAAACAGGGCCTAGCGCTCAGGGTCACAGCGTTCAGTCGACAGGAATGTCAGACAAAACAAAACAAAATCTCAGACAAAACAACTCCGTACAACAACACCGAGAGTTTCCAAACAGCACAGATGTCCGTCCTGGACAAAGAACTACAGTGTACTGAGAAAACGTTAAAGTCTCAGGCAGGCCACTCACACGGAGAAACGTCTACAGGTCCGTCTCGCTATCGCTCGCTCGGAGTTTTAGAAAGTGAGACAGGTGTCAGTGGAGCTGTGCTCTTGTTTTTATTGTAGGATTTAGTCTCCTTTGACACGCAGCTAGCGTCCGGTCCTCTGCTCCTCTTTCACTGCTTTGCGTCCTGACGTGTGAAAAGGTCACGGAAAAACGACAATCCGTCACTCCGGGAGGAAAAAAAAATAGAAAGAGAGAGAAAACATAGCGACAAGGTGACCGTCACAGCTCTCTCTCTCTCTCAGCTTATTTTTCAACCGTTTGTCTGAAGTACTAAAAAAATATTTAGTAACTTCAGTGAATCTATTCACACATGGATCACACAGGTTAGGGCTCGACAACGACGTAACAACTTCATTAACTAATTAATGAAGTGTGAATTAAAGCCGTCATTGTTGTCACACAGCGCCTCCTGCTGGTGATGATGGACAAAGTCTTTTTACTCTCCTGATTAATGAACATAATCTGACCAGATGATGAACTTTGTCTACAGCTATAAGAAATGAAGAACATTTATTATCTGTGATTGAACCCGGTCTTCTCAATTAGCAACAAAACACATAAGACATTGTTCTGATGTAATAATTGTGCTGACGTGTGTGTGTGTGTGTGTGTGAGTGTGTGTGTGAGTAAGCATGAGTGTGTGTGCGAGTATGAATGAGTGTATGTGTGTTGAAGTGTGAGTGAGTGTGAATGTGTGTGTGTTTGTGTGTGTGTATGAGTGAGTGAACATGAGTGTGTGTGAATATGAATAAGTGTATGTGTGTAGAAGTGTGTATATATGTGTGTGTGTGTGTGTGTGAGTATGAATGATTGTGTGTCTGTGTGTATGTGTGTATATATACATGTGTGTGTGTGTATGTATATAAGTGAGTGAAAGAGTGTATATGAGTAAGTGAGTGTGTGTGTGTGTGTGTATGAGTGAGTGAACATGAGTGTGTGTGAGTATGAATAAGTGTATGTGTGTAGAAGTGTGTATATGTGTGTGTATATAAGTGAGTGAAAGAGTGTATGAGTGAGTGTGTGTGTGTATGAGTGAGTGAACATGAGTGTGTGTGAGTATGAATAAGTGTATGTGTGTAGAAGTGTGTATGTGTGTGTGTGTCTGTGTGTATACAAGTGAGTGTATGTGTATGAGTGAATGTGTGTGTATATATATGTGTGTGTGTGTGTGCGTGAGTATGAATGATTGTGTCTGTGTGTATGTATGTATATATACATGTGTGTGTGTGTGTGTGCGCATGTGTGTGTGTAAATGGATCCTAAGAGTGTAGTTGTTCTATTCCAAATTGGTCAAACCAGTTGTTACAGACAGTGTGTTTTTACTCAGTACTTCTATTAGTACATGTTAACACACCCCAAACATCACGACACCTGACAGGCTGTCAGTGACTGACAAGACTCACTCAAATTAAACTGGTAGAAGGGTTAGATTTTTCAGCATGACCTTTGACCCCAGGTGTGACCTAGGAGTGTTTGTGGTATAGTAAGAGGATGAAGGAGGAGCTGAAATCTGGAACAGCAGATTTTACAAAACACCTGGAGCAGCTTTACCTGCCAGCTGGGCCGAGTGAGCATCTATGCACTCTCACACCGCACAAACTCTCACACTTGTACACACACGCTCGCACACACTCTCTCACACGATCTCTCATACACACTCTCTCACGCTCTTGCACACACTCTTACGCTCTCTCACACACACTCTCTCACGCGCTCACACACGCACTCTCTCACGCTCTCTCACACTCTCTCACGCACTCTCTCACGCACTCTCTCACGCTCTCGCATATGCACTCTCTCAGGCTCTCGCACACGCAATCTCTCACACTCTCGCACTCTCTCATGCTCTCGCACACGGACTCTTTCACATGCACCCTCACGCACGCACACTCTCACACGTGCTTGTTCAGCAATGTTACCATTTCTATGTTAAACATTTACACAGGACCTCCATCTGTATACACGCCGTGCCTGTGTGAGTGAACAATGTTTATAGCTGCTATAACCTAAGTGATATCAGTGAGCCAACTTGTTTCCGCATTGATAAACGGATGTATAAATGTACGATATTTAATTTTTTCAAATAAATTAAAACATTTTTCATTATATTTTTATTAATTCATTCTTTGATTATTGTAATTATTAGTATGAATAAATAATTATTGTAATTAATTATAACAATTTTATACATTTTTGTGTTGTTCAAATAGCTGTAAATATGAAACGTTGGTCACATTTTTTATTCTATGTAACATAAAGGGGCGGAGTTAAGGGCCATGTGACGAGCTATATGGTTGATGTGACGAGTGTGAATGCCATTAGATTCGATTTATATAACATTACATTAGTATATATATATATATATATATATATATATATATATATATATATATATATATATATATATATATATATAATTTTTCATATATATGATAAAGCGGCCATCTTGAATCTGCTGCAAAGCTTGTAGACAAATGCTAAAAGTGGCTCCAGGTAATGATATTTTCTGTAGAAATACAGAGCAGGACAGTGTTTTCTCCTCACTGGTGATATTTTTATGTTCACATGGTGTTACTGAGCCAAACAATACATTTTGAGGCAAGTGTGTGATTTACAGTTTG
>NC_083469.1:5387418-5404918 GCF_030014155.1 Tachysurus vachellii | reverse complement strand
TCCTAGATGCCTTCCCTGTGCCAGAAAACACACAGAGTTTTACAAAGCACTGAAAATGGAGACTCCTTCCATGAGTAATAAATAATAGTTTCGATTTTTCTCCATGTTTTTTTCCCTTTATTAATATACAGATAATTGTGTTCCTGTTTTTCATGCAAACAATTTTTTTTTTCTAGTTTTATGGCATGAACATTTGCCTTTGAATGTATTCGGTTTTAAGAGAGAAAAAGAGAGAGACAGAAAGAAAGAGAGAGACAGATGGACAAAAGAGACAGACAGAGAGAGTGAGAGTCAGACAAACAGAGACAGAGTGAGAGACAAACAAAGAAAGAGACTGACAGAGAGAGAGAGAGAGACAAACAGGCAGACAAAGAGACAGAGAGAGAGAGAGAGAGAGAGAGAGAGAGAGAGAGAGAGACAGAAGACTGGCAGATGTACAGAGAGAAAGAGACAAAGTGAGAGACTGACCGATGTTCAAAGAGAACGAGACAAACAGAGAGTGTGAGAGACAAAGTGAGAGACTGACCGATGTTCAAAGAGAACGAGACAAACAGAGAGTGTGAGAGACAGACAGATAAACAGACAAAGAGAGACAGAGAGAAAGAGAGAGAGACAGATGGACAGAAAGAGACAGAGACAGTGAGAGACAGACAGTCAGAATGAGAGACAGACAGAAAAAGAAAGAGAATGACAGAGAGAGAGACAGACAGACAGAGAGACAGACAGAAAAAGAAAGAGACTGACAGAGAGAGAGAGAGAGAGACAAACAGGCAGACAAAGAGACAGAGAGAGAGAGAGAGAGACAGTGAGAGACAGACAGAAAAAGACAGAGACTGACAGAGAGAGAGAGAGAGAGAGAGAGAGAGAGAGAGAGAGAGAGAGACAGACAGAGTGAGAGACAGACAGAAAAAGAAAGAGACTGAGAGAGAGAGAGAGAGAGAGAGAGAGAGAGAGAGAGAGAGAGAGAGAGAGAGACAAACAGGCAGACAAAGAGACAGAAAGAGACAGAGACAGTGAGAGACAGACAGAAAAAGAAAGAGACTGACAGAGAGAGAGACAGACAGACAGAAAGACTGGCAGATGTACAGAGAGAAAAAGACAGACAAAGTGAGAGAAACAGAGAGAAACAGAGAGAGTGATAGACAGACAGACAGACAGAAAGACAGACAGACCGAGACAGAGTGAGAGACAGACAGACAAAGAAAGAGACTGAAAGAGAGAGAGAGACAGACAGACGGAAAGACTGGCAGATGTACAGAGAGAAAAATGCAGACAAAGTGAGAGAAACAGAGAGAGTGATAGACAGACAGGAGGACAGTCACGCAGTCAGAGAGAGACAATTCTCTCTCTCTCTCTCTCTCTGTCTCTCTCTTATGTTTAAAACAAACATAACAGACTTCCAACGCTCTCTCACGCCGATAGTACGTTCAGAAGAAGCGTTAAGCTAAAGAGGACACGCCTGGACTAGCTCCGTAAGGACGTTCACAAACACCGTCATGTGATAAGCCGAGATTTAAAGCTCAGTAGCAGAGGAGCGAGAAACACAGGAGACGTTTAAACACGAGTGAACTTAGAAATGAAATTAATTACGACTCTGTAATTAGGGGTCCAAGTTACTCAGTGAGGGCACGGTGGTGTAGTGGTTAGCACGTTCGCCTCACACCTCCAGGGTTGTGGGTTCGATTCCCGCCTCCACCTTGTGTGTGTGGAGTTTGCATGTTCTCCTCGTGCCTCGGGGGTTTCCTCCGGGTACTCCGGTTTCCTCCCCCGGTCCAAAGACATGCATGGTAGGTTGATTGGCATCTCTGGAAAATTGTCCGTAGTGTGTGATTGATTGAGTGAATGAGTGTGTGTGTGTGTGTGTGTGTGTGTGTGTGTGTGTGTGTGTGATTGATTGAGTGAATGAGTGTGTGTGTGTGTGTGTGTGTGTGTGTGATTGATTGAGTGAATGAGTGTGTGTGTGTGTGTGTGTGTGTGGTGTGTGTGTGTGGTGTGTGTGTGTGTGCCCTGTGATGGGTTGGCACTCCATCCAGGGTGTATCCTGCCTTGATGCCCGATGACACCTGAGATAGGCACAGGCTCCCCGTGACCCGAGGTAGTTCGGATAAGCGGTAGAAAGTGAGTGAGAGAGTGAGTGAGAGAGTGAGAGAGTGAGTGAGAGAGTGAGTGAGAGAGTGAGAGAGTGAGAGAGTGAGTGAGAGAGTGAGTGAGAGAGTGAGTGAGAGAGTGAGTGACTCAGTGGTGGATTTGTTTGGTTAAGATGTTGCTTCTTCTTATTCATCCCTCAAATCCAACTGGAAGTCGCAGAGACATGACACCTGTCTGATACGTTGTCCTGATAGTGCCGCAATAGTACACGGTATGTCGTGGGGAAGTCGTGGCCTAATGGTTAGAAAGTCTGACTCCTAACCCTAAGGTTGTGGGTTCGAGTCTCGGGCCGGCAATACCACGACTGAGGTGCTCTTGAGCAAGGCACCGAACCTCCCCAACTGCTACCTGACCGCCACAGCATAAAAAATGGATGCCCACTGCTCCGGGTGTGTGTTCACGGTGTGTGTGTGTTCACTGCTGTGTGTGTGCACTTTGGATGGGTTAAATGCAGAGAACAAATTCTGAGTATGTGTCACCGTACTGCTGTATGTCACGTCACTATGTTTTGAGTCTATTTTAAAATGCATGAAGTCAAAATTCTTTTTTTTTTTTTTTTTTTATCACTAAACTTTTTCATTGTCTCAAAACAAACAAAACAAGCAGAACTCAGTGCCAAGAGCTTCAACACAGATGAAGAGACGTTGGCTGCGTCCCAAATCGCACACTTACAGCATTGTGTAGTATAAACAGTGTGAGTCTTGTGTTCACACTGAAAACAAGAAGAAGGAGGAGAAGAAGGAGAAGAAGAAGGAGGAGAAGAAGGAGGAGAAGAAGAAGGAGAAGAAGAAGGAGAAGAAGAATGAGAAGGAGAAGAAGAAGGAGGAGGAAAGATGAAGAAGGAGGAGGAGAAGAAGGAGAAGAAGAAGGAGAAGAAGAATGAGAAGGAGAAGAAGAAGGAGAAGGAGAAGAAGAAGGAGGAGGAAAGATGAAGAAGGAGGAGGAGAAGAAGGAGGAGAAGAAGGAGAAGAAGAAGAAGAAGAATGAGAAGGAGAAGAAGAAGGAGAAGAAGAAGGAGAAGGAGAAGGAGAAGGAGAAGAAGGAGGAGGAGGAGAAGAAGAAGAAGAAGAAGAAGAAGGAGGAGAAGGAGGAGGAGAAGAAGGAGAAGAAGAAGCAGTCGTCTTCAGGAACCTAAACGATGACCTTATTTAACTGAAAAAGCCTCAAATGTTGGACACTTCCTGCACTCAACACTTTGCGGTAAAGGAGCAAAAGCGATTAAAGATGTTTTGAAAGAAAGACTGAAAGAATTGTTTGGTTTGGAGAGTTTAATACCAAAAGGATTATCTCTTATAAATTACGGAAGAAGAATCTGTCTGTTTTTGGCACAAGTTTTATCAAAACAGAACAGAAAGAATTTCCAGGACAAAACAAAGGACATGACGGTCATCAGACGAGATCACAAGCGAATGGCATCACGCAGTCGGTCTAGGACACAGCGTGCCAAAGACGCACAACAAATTTATCAATGCCTTCTTAGGACACAATGGGACCTGTGAACGCTCCTAAGGAGCATCAAAGACCACCGGACCGTCCCACAGATCCAACCTCAAACCACACCTCAAACCTCAAACCACACCTCAAACCCAAACCACACCTCAACCTCAAACCACAGTCACCCTTTAAAGCAGCTCTTGCCGGGGGTCAGAGGCTGGACCTGTCCAGCAAGAAGTAAGACACACTTTTAGGAGAAGAAGCGTTTATTTTTGTCACATATACATTGCAGCACAGCGAAACCCTTTCCTCACATATCCCAGCTATGGAGGTTGGGGTCAGAGCAGGAGATCAGCCATGATACAGCATCACTGGAGCAGAGAGGGTTAAGGGCCTTGTTTAAGGGCCCTACAGGGGCAGTTTGGCAGCGCTGGGGCTTGAACCCAGATCCTAACAATCAACAACCCAGAGCCTTTAAGAGTTCTGATCTCTCAACCGAGGAATCTGACCTCTAAACCCTCCTACATGACATTAAGATCCTTAACCAAGACTGTTCAGTTCATAAGAGACGACGTTCAGCACAGTGCTTCTTTATAGGAGAATAATAAACAAAACAAAACAAAAACGCTTTTCTGTTTTCAGCCTGCTATATGAGTCTTGTTCTTTACCATCTCTTCATCTCTGTCCATAAGTGAGGGCACTGCGGTGTCTCCGAGTGTGTAACACAACCTGCTGCCCCTTTGTGTGTCTGCTTGTAATGAGCCTGTAATGACCTCATACAAAATGCAGCACACAGATCTGCTATCACTCGCTGACTCTCTCTCACTTCTGTATGAATACGGAGTCATTTCAAACCCCAGAGATCTTCAGCAGACACACTGGGATTCACTCAAGTTCTCAGGCTTCTCTATTTAACTGAGATGTACGAGTAATACGCTACAAACTGAAATTATTTTTTTATTGAAATCGATCAGGGGGGCACGGTGGCCTCACACCTCCAGGGTCGGGGTTCGATTCCCGCCTCCGCCTTGTGTGTGTGGAGTTTGCATGTTCTCCCCGTGCCTCGGGGGTTTCCTCCGGGTACTCCGGTTTCCTCCCCCGGTACAAAGACATGCATGGTAGGTTGATTGGCATCTCTGGAAAATTGTCCCTAGTGCGTGAGTGAATGAGTGTGTGTGTGTGTGTGTGCCCTGCGATGGGTTGGCACTCCGTCCAGGGTGTATCCTGCCTTGATGACCGATGACGCCTGAGATAGGCACAGGCTCCCTGTGACCCGAGGTAGTTTGGATAAGCGGTAGAAAATGAATGAATGAATGAATGAATGAAATCGATCAGATTAAGGACATGTTCTGGATCACTGTGTGAAATTACGACCCGTGTGTAAACAGACCCGAGGCACTTATCACCTCCGGTCATGACCATCATAAAGAAAACACATCTCGAGCTCTCTTAATATATTAAACACACGTTTTACTGCACATCCTGCTTCATCTCAGACACTTACAAGGTCCGTCACGTTTCGATTTATTCTAGGCTCGATATTATACAAACCGATCGGCAAAATCTCATTTAGAAAAGTTTTAAATCCCACGTGTTCGACGTCTCGCCCGTTTTCCTCTTTAGTGCTGCAGATACGTAGCAAACGCTGTTCACATAGTAATCAAAGTGAGCCAAAAGACTGCTATCGTCATTTACGTGTTTCAAAAAGTCTCCAATTTTATCTAAACTTATCTCAAAACAATCAAAGGAAAGGTGGTGAGGAAAAGACATGAGGCAGAGATGGAGGTAGCAGAGATGAGGATGTTGAGGTTCTCTTTAGGAGTGACGAGGATGGACAGGATTAGGAACGAGCACATCAGAGGGACAGATCAGGTTGGCTGTTTTGAGGACAAGGACAGAGAGGATAGATTGAGATTGAGATCTATCTATCTATCTATCTATCTATCTATCTATCTATCTAATCTGTCTGTCCCTCTTTTCTGTCTGTCTGTCTATCTGTCTATCTATCTGTCTGTCTATCTATCTATCTGTCTGTCTTTTCTGTCTGTCAGACTTTTCTGTCTGTCAATCTTTTCTGTCTGTCTTTTCTGTCTGTCTATTCTGTCTATCTATCTATTCTGTCTGCCTGCCTGTCTGTCTGTCTGTCTATCTATCTATCTATCTGTCTATCTGTCTGTCTGTCTGTCTATCTATCTATCCTGTCTGTCTATCTATCTATCTATCTATCTAATCTGTCTGTCCCTCTTCTCTGTCTGTCTGTCTGTCTGTCTATCTATCTGTCTGTCTATCTATCTATCTGTCTGTCTTTGCTGTCTGTCAGACTTTTCTGTCTGTCAATCTTTTCTGTCTGTCTATCTATCTATCTATTCTGACTGTCTGTCTATCTATCTATTCTGTCTGCCTGTCTGACGGTCTGTCTGTCTGTCTATCTATCTATCTATCTGTCTATCTATTCTGTCTGTCTGTCTGTCTATCTATTCTGTCTGTCTATCTATCTATCTATCTATCTATCTATCTATCGATCGATCGATCTATCTATCTATCTACACATGTACACATACACACACCAGGACAGTTTCTATGTGCAACTTGACAACAAACTTTTATCCAAACGAAACATGGATATTTAACATTAACCCGTACCGTGATATCGGTATCGCGATAAGACGGTATATTTATTAGCTGTTACACTGGTTTGATTCCACAAGCCTCAGATTGCTGACATTAACATTGTGATGTCTAGAAACGTTGCAGGTCCCAAAATAACAGTAAACGCACATGAACTTACCTTCAATGCTGTAGTCAAATGTTTTGGTTTAAAACAGAACCGCATTCAGTTTATTATTATTATTATTATTATTATTATTATTATTATTATTATTATTATAAGGATGAGCGTTGTTTTTGTTGTCTAAATACCTTATAGACTGGATTGGTAGTCTTTTTTTGTGCAGATTTCCAGTGTAACACACACACAAGTCTCACACTGATGTCTCAGATCACGATTTCGGCGCCTGGACGCTTCTAAGCAACAGGACCAAACTTTGTGTGTTGTGTTTTTTTCTCGCGTCCCTTTACTCGGAATATTACGGTAACATCGAGACACGGTTTCCGGGTCGCTCATCTGATTCCGTGGCGTTCTGATGAACTATTATTGTCCAAACGTAGCTGATAAACGATAAACACACCTTTGTGAATGATCAGAAATGAAATTACATGTTGTTTTTTTTATTTTTTTATTATTTCACTTGTGCTATTAAACATCACCCCTCGTGGCTCACATTTAAATTACATCGTGCACTTTTTAATAATCATAATAATTATTATAATAATAATAAAATCCAAGCGCAAAGTTAATAAAAAGCTCAAATTAGAAACTAATAACGGTTCGATAATAAAATAAATAATAAAAGCAAAAATCGTAATCAACAAACAAACAACAAAAAACGATGATCTATACATTTATGGGAAATGTAGTTTAAACCGACTATTAACGTTATTCCAAACCGCGCGTTTAAGACTACAACGCCCATAATGCTTTGCGTCTATACGTCACCACCTGTCCTCGTGACCGATCCCGGTACAAGAAATAGAGGTGACCTCCTAAACAAGTGGCAGAGACGCAGCTTGCAGGACGAACTCTTATAAAATGGTAGGTTTTTTAAACGTTCTCATGCTTGATTCGGATATCTAAAACGAGTTTATTAATATTGTGCGTGATTACTACGTGTTATTTTTGTAATTAACGGTTAAAAAGGTCGATTTCGTGCTCATTTGTGAAGTCTGGAGTTAACGGTAAGGTCTTGTACCAAATCGTGACGCACTCCCTACGTGCGCGCGCTACTTAGGATCTGAAGATAACGGGTTTTACACTTAAAGTAGTGTTCTCAGTTTTTGTGTGGTGGGCGTTTGGGATACGGCCCAGCTAGTTATGGGGTTCGCTACAATACAATGCTCCTGAGTTCCAAAGCTAAACTAACTGTAATTAAAACTGGTGCACAAGTAATTTCACGGTTTACCAGAATTTCTATATTGTATTTTTATTAATTAATTCATTTATTTAATAGTTTTTTCTGCCATTAACGGTACAATGGGGTTGAAGGACGCTTGTTATTGATATTATAATAATAAGAAGAAGAAGAAGAAGAAGAAGAAGAAGAATCTAGCAGTAATAGAGATTTTTCCTTCCTCTTGCTTCCCACGTTACTATTTAGGACACTAAAGTTGGCAAGATGCCTTACATCAAGGCCTTGTTCTATTTCTGAAGGTTAACCTGATCACCCCTGTGTCCTTCTGTCTTTATTCGTGAGGAAAACAGGCCTCATCTCTATTCTTCATCCATTTGTTCATCTGGGTTCATCCAGGGCCAACATGCACTCTCTCACTCTCGCACTCTCTCACTCTCGCACTCTCGCACTCTCTCACTCTCGCACTCTCTCACTCTCGCACTCTCGCACTCACTCACTCTCGCACTCACTCACTCTCGCACTCACTCACTCTCGCACTCACTCACTCTCGCACTCACTCACTCTAGCACTCACTCACTCTCGCACTCACTCACTCTCGCACTCACTCACTCCCTCTCACTCTCGCACTCACTCACTCCCTCTCACTCTCGCACTCACTCACTCCCTCTCACTCTCGCACTCACTCACTCCCTCTCACTCTCGCACTCACTCACTCCCTCTCACTCTCGCACTCACTCACTCTCGCACTCTCTCACTCTCACTCTCGCACTTTTCTCTCTCTCTTGCTCGCTCATACTCTTGCTCACACTCTCTCTCACTCTCACTCACTCGCTCGCTTGCTCACACCAAAGGGTAATTTATCATAGCCGGTTCCTGCGTATGTTTGTGGGCATGTTTGTGGGTGGTTCTGGGCATGTTTGTGGGTGGAGATGGAGAACCTGAAGGAAACCTACACGGTCACAGGGAGAACACGTAGCTCAGGATCAAACCGAAAACCTCAGAGCTGTGAGGTTGCGCTATTTTATCGTCCACCCCTTTACAAAACACTGTATGTTGTCTGTTTTTCTTCCCGCAGGCTGATCCTATCCGAGTTCTGGTGACCGGTGCGGCTGGGCAGATCGCCTACTCCCTGTTGTACGGCATCGCCAAGGGAGACGTGTTTGGGAAAGATCAGGTGAATACGGGGCTGAGTTTACACAACGAGATACCGTGTGATTTCTGAACGTTTCCAGGAAAAGAGCTTGTAAGCGTTCGACTGTTACAGGAGGTGGCTGCGTCCCAAATTACACTTCGTTACTAAAAAGCGTTTAAGACGCTGTATTGCACATTAAACTGTAATATTTTATAATCACTAATTATAATCACTATTTTATAATGACTGGTCTACAGTCACGCTACATACTAGCAGAGTTATATCAGAAAAGAAAATAGATTATAACGCATTGTAGACGGAGGTAGTCATTTCTGTCAGGACGTCACAGGAAATGAAGTACTGGTTAGTACATAAGTAAACCCAAAGGAAGATGGCTACAGTGGGAATTCCTCACTTTTATGGCATGGAAATGTTTGTGTTTCTCAGCCTATTATCCTGGTGCTGCTGGACATCACTCCCATGCTGCCCGTGCTGGACGGTGTGGTCATGGAGCTGCAGGATTGCGCTCTCCCACTTCTAAAGGGTAAAACACATGCCTGTGTGTGTGTGTGTGTGTGTGTGTGTGTGTGTGTGTGTGTGTGTGTGTAAGCATCCACACACACACGTGCGCATACAAAAATTTTTATTCTTACTTAACACATCTGAAAATAATTGACTGCATATCTTATTATTATTATTATTATTTTGAAGGCACCGTTTTGAGTGTTATTATTCTTATTTGTGTAACTGCACTGTGGTTTAATCTGCTGTGCTGTGGGAATCAGGCTGCTCTCTAAACACAAGCGTGACTGGTCTCTAGAAGAGCTTTACGCTGCTTTTGTGTGGCTCTCTGATGTACGCGGTGCCTAAAGCTTGCAGAATCACAGCTGAGCCCCAGCAGAATGACCCTAGATGTGGTCAGTCACACGGCTGTAGTTTTGCCCTGGAGCTGCTGTGAGAATAAAGAGCAGATGTGTAAAACGTCACATGGTGAAGACTTCAGAGCAGGACTTCCTGTTATCTGTAAGGGATTAAAAAGATGCTGTAGAGCCAAAAACAGGCGCGTATCTCCATCTCAAAGCTGCTCTGATTGATTTCCTGTTCAGCACCTGGTCACATGACAGGAGAGAATGTGGAGGGGAAAAGATGTGTGTGGAAAATCCACTGCTACAAGTTCTTGTTCATCTCTTAGACTAACATGCAGGATCTCTCTCTTTCTCTGTCTCTCTTTCTCTCTCTCTCTCTCTCCGTCTCTCCCTCTCTCCCTCTCCCCCTCTCTCTCTCTCTCTCTCTCTCTCTCTCTCTCTCCGTCTCTCCCTCTCTCCCTCTCCCCCTCTCTCTCTCTCTCTCTCTCTCTCTCTCTCTCTCTCTCTCTCTCTCTCTCTCTCTCTCTCTCTCTCTCTCTCTCTCTCTCTCTCTCTCTCTCTCTCTCTCTCTCTCTCTCTGTCTCCCTCTCTCTGTCTCCCTCTCTCTGTCTCCCTCTCTCTGTCTCCCTCTCTCTGTCTGTCTCTCTCTCTCTGTCTCTCTCTCTGTCTCTCTCTCTCTCTCTGTCTCTCTCTCTCTCTCTGTCTCTCTCTCTCTCTCTCTCTTTCTCTCTCTCTCTCTCTGTCTCTCTCTCTCTCTGTCTGTCTCTGTCTCTCTCTCTCTCTGTCTGTCTCTCTCTCTGTCTCCCTCTCTCTCTGTCTGCCTCTCTCTCTGTCTCTGCCTCTCTCTCTGTCTCTGCCTCTCTCTCTGTCTCTGTCTCTCTCTCTGTCTCCCTCTCTCTCTGTCTCTGCCTCTCTCTCTGTCTCTCTCTCCCTCTCCCCCCCACCCCCCAATGTAGAGGTCATCCCCACAGATAAAGAGGAAGTAGCATTTAAGGACCTGGATGCTGCCATTCTGGTTGGCTCCATGCCAAGGAAGGAGGGAATGGAGAGGAAAGACCTGCTCAAGGCCAACGTGGCTATATTTAAATCTCAGGGCACGGCGCTGGACAAGTACGCCAAGAAGACGGTTAAGGTGATTTCTAAAGATTTCTCACCTCACACTTGGTGTGATTAATGCACCTGGTACAGTATGAAGAGGTGTTAATGCTTATGTTATATATGCTATCAGTTCACACTATATACACACACACACACACAAGCTCGAGGTGAACACACTTCAGATCCCAATGTTCATAGCTTCTGATTGTCCTGTATAATTAAATCATCATAAGATTTAATAATTACTGATCATTTTAAGTCCAAAAAAAATATGAAATTAAAAAGCCAGGATTTAAATGGGGAGTTTTGCTGCATTGCTGCTCCTTCACTTGCTGATTTCTCTATTTATTTAATTAATAAATAAATAAATAAATAAATAAAACCCATCAGCAGCATTAGCAGTGCTCTACAACACCTGACGCAGCTCTCGAAGGACCGTTTGCGTCTCTCGCTGTCGTCCTGGCATTAAGGAGCGTCTCCTGTCTTTATCCCAGGGGCCTTTTCTCAGAGACGAGCTCACGACCAGTCTGTTATTGTACACTGGTGTTTAAAACCTGGTCACGGAGGGGAAGGCGTGAACGTCGAGGAAAAGCCGCTTCTGCACGAGCAGAATTTTGTAATCTATATATTATTGTGAAGAACAAATCATTCAGAGGGAAAATAAAGTTTTCTACAAGCTGGTGGCTTTTACAATAAAATAAATGAGAAATCTCAGTAGTGTGCAGAACGTCAGCAAAAACTAAAAACAATGTTACTGTAGTGCTGGAGTTTAAAGCCTCATACAAAGAGGAAGTTTCTATGTGAGATCAACCAAAAAAAGTTAATCACACGATCTGGAGAATGGACTGAACCATAGAACAGAAGCCTTTATTTTGTCACATCTACATTACAGCTCAGTGAAATCCCAGCTCTGGAGGTTGGGGTTAGAGCACAGGGGCAGCTATGATACAGCCCCCTGGGGCAGCTATGATACAGCCCCCTGGGGCAGAGAGGGTTAAGGGCCTTGCTCAAGGGCCCAACAGTGAAGAGTAGTAGTAGTAGAAGTAAAAAAAAAACCTTTTCAAACCTTGTTGTTGTTGTTGCTCTGCAGGTTCTGGTGGTGGGAAACCCGGCCAACACTAACTGCCTGATCGCAGCTAAATCCGCTCCCTCCATTCCCAAAGAGAACTTCTCCTGTCTGACTCGCCTGGATCATAACCGTGCCAGCTCTCAGGTCAGCACACACACACATACACACACACACACACAGAGTTACAACTGTTTGGTTTGGAAACTGGATTCATATTTTTGAGCCTTTTATGTTAGAACATGCATTAATGCACTGATTAAACCAATAAAGTCTCTCTCTCTCTCTCTCTCTCTCTCTCTCTCTCTCTCTCTCTCCTTTCCTTTCTTCACTTCCTCTTCTTCTCTCTTTTCCTCTTTCTTTTTCTCCCACTCACTTCACTTCCTCTTTCTCTTCCTCTCTTCATTTCCTCACTCTCTATCCTCTTATTTCTCTCTCTCTACACACACACACACACACACACACACACACACACACACACACACACACACACACACAATCTTTAGAATTTTAGCTTTTAATGTTCCCAAGGCAAAGTAACCACTGACATTGTGTCCTGAAGCCTGTTTAATTAATTCATTGATTAATTAAATATATATTTGGCAATATTGGGTGTGTGTAAAGTTATCATGACGGGACATTGTGCTTGGTTTACATGTTAGTGTTTAAACACAATTTACAACGTCAATATAAAATCATTAAGTTTTTGTTTTAAACAGCCTGAATGTTATAGTGTGTTTTGTTGTTGTTTTTTGTAGACTGTATTATAGCTAATCTAGTAAATTAACTAAATGCTTATAATTGTAAACACTAGCCACTGTTGTCAGTCTAAGCTGTGGTTCCGGATCTTCTCCTGTAGGTGGCGATGCGCTGTGGTGTTTCAGCCAGCAGCGTGAAGAACGTGATCATCTGGGGGAACCACTCATCCACCCAGTACCCCGACGTCCACCACTGCTTGGTCAACGTGGGGGGAAAAGACGTGCCTGCGTTCGACGCCGTGAAGGACGACAGCTGGCTGAAAGGAGACTTCATCTCTGTGAGTTTGTTCTCTCTATAACAACAAAGCACCTCGTCACGAGCGATGCCTCATGGTACTGACTCGGCGAGGCATGAAGAACTTTCACAACGATCTTCCAACCTCGATCCAGACGTGTAAAGACACTTCACTGACCCCGAATTTGTTCTCACTCAAAAAAAGGATTGATTAATAGACATAGAAGTAAATAAAAATGCACTTAGACTAACATACACCTTTACTCCAGTACTCTGATATAAAAACAATAATTCAGCTTGTAGGGGGCACGGTGGCTTAGTGGTTATCACGTTCACCTCACACCTCCAGGGTCAGGGTTCGATTCCCGCCTCCACCTTGTGTGTGTGGAGTTTGCATGTTCTCCCCGTGCCTCGGGGGTTTCCTCCGGGTACTCCGGTTTCCTCCCCCGGTCCAAAGACATGCATGGTAGGTTGATTGGCATCTCTGGAAAATTGACCGTAGTGTGTGAGTGAATGAGTGTGTGTGTGTGTGCCCTGTGATGGGTTGGCACTCCGTCCAGGGTGTATCCTGCCTTGATGCCCGATGACGCCTGAGATAGGCACAGGCTCCCCGTGACCCGAGGTAGTTCGGATAAGCGGTAGAAGATGAATGAATGAATTCAGCTTGTATTGGCAGATTATCGCCACAAGATGGCAGGTTTTAATCAGTGATTCGTTTCTTAATCCGTTCAATCATCTAGAATCGAAAATTGCATCGCGAAGCTGCACGTGATTAATTATAACTCGGATAAAATTCCTGACTAATCTGTAGAGAACAAAAGAGTATTTACTGTCAATCAGGACTTCAGACACACACAAGCAGAATCGCAGAAACCGAAAGCAGAAATGAATGTTCTGGTATTTTTCTTAGAAACAAAACAAGCAAAACGAGTTTGATTATTCTTCACTGTGTCCTACATTCCACTCATCCAGATGTTGAAGTTGTTCAAGGAGCTTTAAATAAAATAAAAAAAACAAAACATAATTCATTCGTTACCATATAAATAAGATAGGAATGAGGACTAGGTACAGAGCGAATCAGATAAAAACATTGTGTGAAACGGATGGAAGAATCTGGAAGCTCGTTTAAGCACTAGAATATTTTCGTTGAATTAAATGAATATTATATAATTAACAAAAATACAAATTTAAATTTTTTTTATTATTATTTATTTATTTTCAAATAAACAAAGATTTTGGGGGGGCACGGTGGCTTAGTGGTTAGCACGTTCACCTCACACCTCCAGGGTCGGGGTTCGATTCCCGCCTCCACCTTGTGTGTGTGGAGTTTGCATGTTCTCCCCGTGCCTCGGGGGTTTCCTCCGGGTACTCCGGTTTCCTCCCCCGGTCCAAAGACATGCATGGTAGGTTGATTGGCATCTCTGGAAAATTGTCCGTAGTGTGTGAGTGTGAGTGAATGAGAGTGTGTGTGTGTGCCCTGTGATGGGTTGGCACTCCGTCCAGGGTGTATCCTGCCTTGATGCCCGATTACACCTGAGATAGGCACAGGCTCCCCGTGACCCGAGGTAGTTCGGATAAGCGGTAGAAAATGAGTGAGTGAGTGAACAAAGATTTTTCTTTCCTTCATGTCTTTTCCTCAGACTGTTCAGCAGCGTGGAGCAGCAGTCATTAAGGCACGCAAGCTCTCCAGCGCCATGTCTGCTGCGAAGGCCATCTGTGACCACATGAGGAACATCTGGACCGGCACCGCTGAGGTCTGCTACATCTAACCCAGTCCATGTTGTATCACACCAGCGCCGGGGTTTCATTATCTCACACAACCGATCAGACCCAAACGTCACACTTGCACCCGACTCGACTTCAGCCTGATTTTTAAACTTTGCTTTGGTGTTGGTCGGATTTTTAATCACATTTTAAATTAAATACAAAATTGACCTTTTTAATAGGATGTAAATTGGTGGTGTGTTTGTGTTGTTTATTTATTTACTTGTTTGTTGTTTTTGTTTTGTTTTTTTGCATGTGTGCAGGGTGAGTTTATCTCCATGGGTGTGTATTCCACCGGAAACCCTTACGGCGTCCCTGACGACCTCATCTATTCCTTCCCCATCTCCATCAAGGTGAGTGCGAGCCTGTTGTGGAGTCGATGGGACGACGAGCTCATAAACAGTTGATGTGGTAATATGCATTTAGTGAGCTAGCTTTAGTTAAGTGGCACATGTGTTCTATACACGTGTGTGTGTGTGTGTGTGCACGCGTGCCACTGCCACATTAGGTATGAGAGAGAAAAAAACCAACTGGCTTAAACAAGTCCTACGAGGTTTCTTTAGTTCTCCACTTCTGATTTTATTTCCAAACCGCATTTACTTCCCCTTTTATGTCTGTTGGAATTAAAAACGCTGTGCAAGAAAGGTCCGGTATTTCACAGAAGACATTATTCAGAGCAAAACAGACGCATCTCTCACACACACACACACACACACACACACACACCCAGAAATTACACTTGTTATATGGATCGATCCTGGCTGCTTTATAAAGTCTCACACTTTTGCATTTCTCCTGCAGGATAAATCCTGGAAGATTGTTGAGGGTCTGGCTATCAATGACTTCTCCCAAGCCAAGATGGACGCCACCGCCGCCGAGCTGGTGGAGGAGAGAGACACCGCCCTCTCCTTCCTGAGTGTCTGACTGAATGACACGCCGAACACACGCCTTCACCCAGACGCACGTCTGTGAAACGCCCCAAAAAGCACTCCGTTAGCTTCGTCCCCCATTTTCCATTAAAGATACATTTCAGTAGGAAGTCCTTAGGTCACACAAAAGCATAACTGTGTGTGTGTGGTGTTACAATAGGAACCTGTTGAAGAACCTGGTAGTTTCTAGACCTCAAGAATTCAGGTTGTGTTACAGTTCGTCACTGTTTGGTGTCTTTTCGCTTCTATCCGTTCTATTAGACAAGTCGCACAAATGAGACGATCAGAGAGAGAAAGAGAAACCCTTACAGTCTAATAGGTCAGATATACAGTCTAAGGTCAGTTCTCTCTCGCTCTCTCCGTCTCTCTCTCTTTCTCTCTCTCTCTGTATTTGTACGTTACTATCAAGCCTTTAAAACTTTGAGTTGTTACATCGCCAGTTGGATTAAACTCGTTCAGTTGAATAATCTTCGTATGCATAATTACCCATGATGCACTTGTTGTCAAATTATACTGTACCAGACAGTTCGTCAATCAATAAAAGTGAACATGTAAACTTTGAAGTGATTTGGTTGTCTGTCTGTCTGTCTGTCTGTCACGTCCCATCACGTTCACACAATAACCTCATAGAGAGGCAAACATTTGATTCCCAAAACAGAACTTGATGTTTTTCCTCTTACAAGTAGCTTTCAGGTACATTGTCTCTGTTTGTGTCTCTGTCTGTGTGTCTGTCTCTTAGTCTCTTTATCTGTCGCTGTCTGTCTCTGAGTCTCTTTGTCTGATTCTGTGTCTGTCTCTGAGTCTCTTTGTCTCTGTGTCTGTCTCTGAGTCTCTTTGTCTGATTCTGTGTCTCTCTGTCTGTCTCTTGAGTCTCTTTGTCTCTGTGTCTGTCTCTGAGTCTCTTTGTCTGTCTCTGTGTCTGTGTCTGTCTCTGTCTGTCCCTGTCCCTGTGTCGGTCTCATAAAAGGCTCTGTGGGTGTTTGTCAGTATATTTGAGTATCGTGTGTGTGTGTGAGAGATATTAAACCTCATTACTTGAGTAAACTAAGTTACAGGTTAGAAGGTATATTTAATTAGGATGCAGGTTATAGACCTACTGATCAAACACAGTCCACACATTAGTCTTTTCACTCTTAGTCATTTTGTGTTCTATTACAATGCCTTTAAAACTGCCTTCTTTTATCTCCACTGCAAATGTCTTCTTTAGGGAGCATGTAGTGTTTCAGAGCGCTGTGTTTTTAACTGGATTCATTTCTCACGTGTGATGGACGTTCATCTTGATATTCTTGTTTCTTTTTTCTATCCCCTTATGATTAGATATAAAAATCCAAAAGAAAAAGAGAAACCCTTAGTCTAATAGGTCAGATATACTCTCTCTTTCTCTCTTTGTAATTCTCTCTCTGTCTGCCTGTCTGTCTGTCTCTGTCTCTGTCTCTCTCTGTCTCTCCCTCTCCCTCTCTCTCCATACTCTCTCTGTATGTATGTGTATATATATATATATATATATATATATATATATATATATATATATATAAAAAACAATAAAACCAACTGTTGAAATGTGGTGAAAGGTCATTTACTTTCTACCAAAACCAAACCAAATCTCTAGATTTTCTCTAGACTCAAAACATTTTGTTTCATATAGGGAACGTTTCATTTCATAATTAAAACTTTTAACTTTTAAGTTGTTTTATGTTCTTTGTCTTAAACTCCATTTAAGTGAGCAAACAGAATGTCCTGTTTAAAATATTACAGACCTCCAGGCTAGACTTCAAACCCCTGAGGGATTAAACTGGGTTTACACTACAACTGAAATGTGTTGCTTGCCTACTAGCTCATGACTTCAGTTTAAAACATCCTGCTTCCCTTTAGCTGCAGACTTCATAACCTCGACAGGTGATTTGTCTCAGACTTGTTAGTCATTTGAACTTGAAATTGTTTTTTGGTCTCGGTCGAGGGTTTGTAAAAAATAACGGTTGTGTTGCCTTGTGGTTGTAACTCGATTGTATTGGTGGAGTCGTGAAAGCTGTACCAAGATTTCTATACATTGTATTTTTAATTTAGAAAGTCCTTTATTAAAGTTATTAAACTGCTGCAAGCAG
>NC_083469.1:5374918-5379918 GCF_030014155.1 Tachysurus vachellii | reverse complement strand
GTTGGTGGAATTTTTTTTTTTTTAATTTTTGGGACCGTTTCTCTCCGCACAATAATCCCTTTCCTAACCCCTGTGCAGTGGAGGATATGATGTCACATTTTTTTGGTCTATGAGTAACGTCAGTAACATGCACCTCTTTCCTGAAGCACTGGGGAATAAGAGAAAAAATGGGAGCCTTAATTATCCACTATTGTTCCAACAGTGTGAGCCATCATGTTTTTATGTCCTTGAGGTTTGGATTACAGCAGTTCGATTAAAAGGACCCTTTACCGATGCTTCACAGGCCAACTGTGCTTCCTAGACTCTGTTTTAAGACTGTAAGCTTTAGGGGATTTTATATATGTGTATATATATATAATATATATTTACATTCATTCACTCAATATTTGCAAAGAAACATGTGAATGTTGGCCAAGAACAAAAGTCAGAGTAAAGCCCTATTCGTACGGGATTAGTTTGACGTGGGGGTAAAGTAATTATTACCAGAGCTTCTCTGTGATTTTAGTCCCGTCCGAATGTGCCATCTCGGTAATCATTACGGACAATGTCAATAAAGATTACGGCGACTTTTACCTTCTGTAAAAAGGTCCGGAAAAATTACCTCAGGTAATACTAATCCCGTCCGAATAGACCCGATGTAAATATGTACGGTAAAATTCCGTCATTTCCTGTTTACAAGTGTTTGGCGCGTTTTGCAAGCATGGAGGCGCCATGTTGTCTGTTTGCGCACGTGATAACAGGAAGCAACGTCATACGCACATGACGACAAGGAGGTTACTGTGGTGTGTAAAGCGAGTTACCCCTCCCACGTCTGCTAGTTTTACTGAGATGTCTTGTCCCGTGTGAACTGGCCAATTAATATTACAAACGTCCTGAGGTAAAATTGCATTACTCCACGTCCCCACGTAAAACTAATCCCGTCCGAATAGGGCTTAAGTGTACCTCTGTGAACCCCAGGTTAGGAATCGGTAACCCTGGTAACGGTGTAGTGTAGGAAGGTTTCCAGGCTTTATTTGAGATTCATTCCTCTTCAGTAAGCATTTTATCTTGCTCTGGAGGCTATCCTGGGAAAACTAGAGGTGAGGTAGGAATACACTCCTGATGGGTCACCAGTCCATGAGCGAGAATCGTGTGTATGCACACACACACACACACACACACACACACACACACACACACACACTACAAATATATATTGAGGAGCACTCTAGCGTCTAGGTACTGGCAGGGTTTGGGGAGGTTCAAAGGAATAAAGAGAACTGGTTTTGAAACCGACAAGAACACAAAGAGAACATGGGAAATTCCACACAGAGGGTAAACTGGACTTAGGAAGGAACTGGGAAGAAAAAAGAGCCAGAGACAAAAATGGCCGAATCCTTCTAATGTTGTAGAGAAGGAACCGACTTGAGCGAGTCACATTAGCAACATGCAGGGAAAAGAACAGAGGAGTGTCCATGGTTACCCCAAGGTTGTGAGCTGTGAGCTGAAGGGGAGAGAAGATCGTTATGCAGGGATATAGCAAGATCATGACCTGGGGATGAAGCAGCGGTTTAGTTTTGCTGGGATTGAACTTCAACTAATCAGCCGTCATCCACGATATGTGTGCCAGACATCCTGAGATCTGAACAGAAGCTGTGGTATCTGTGGGTGGGAAAGAGAAGACAAGTTGTGTATCATCAGCATAGCAGTGGTAAGAGAACCCGTGTGAGGAAATAACTTCACCAAGAGAGTGAGTATTCAGGGAGAAAAGAAGAGGACCAAGTACTGAGCCCTGTGGGACACCAGTGGAGAGTCTGCGTGGAGCAGATGTCACTCCCCTCCATGTTACCTGATATGAGCGTCCTTCCAGGTAGGAAGCGAACCATTCCCACGCTGATCCGAAAATCCCAAGACTTCTGAGTGTGGACAAGAGAATCTTGTGGTTGACCGTATAAAATACTGCTGAAAGGTCAAGGAGGATGAGGACGGATGACAGTTTGGCCGATCTAGCAGCATGTAATTTCTCAGAGACATCTAAAAGAGCCGTCTCTGTCAAATATGCTGCTTTAAAGTCAGACTGGTTGGGATCATAGAGGTTGTTCTGTGAGACATAGACAGACAGTTGATTATAAACAATGTGTTCGATAATTTTGGAAAGAAAAGATAGAAGTGATACCGGTCTGTAGTTACTGATGCCTGAAGTCAGGAACCTACTTTACCAGAAGACAAGATATTTAAATAAAGAGAGTTAAAGCACACTGTCCGTACATGTAAAGAAGTTGGGATAGTATTAAGAAAATAAATACAGTGTAAAAGAAAAGGAGTAAGTATTGTACAAAGTTAAATAAGTGGTTAGACACAAGTGTGTGTGTGTGTGAGTGGGTGAGTGTGTGTGTGCACGCCTTACAATCCTCTTCAAATTAGCTCCAGATGGTATATGGATGAATACTGCAGTCTCTGGTCCACACCCGTCTAACACAAACACTATAGAGGAGAAAAGGAACTGATGCAGTGCTTCACACGTGAGGAGACGTCAGTTCAAATATGTACAGAGCACACAGATTTTTACTGAAATTAACCACCACACCTTCACCTCTTATATTTACTTAGTACGCCAACACGAACACGCCGGCGTGTTGGTGTTGGCTTCCATTTCCATTTCAGTGTGAAACCTAATGCATACTTCCTGCAAGAAATTAAGCAGCCAGTCAAATCCATCTTTTGAAACTGCATCCAAGGGCGACGTAACACACTCCGAGGAAAGAGCTATCTGTTTTCTTCCACATACATGAGCTCCAAGTCGACTACGATTGGTAAAGGTGCAAGAGCGAGAGACCCAGAGAGGAGCGAGACCCAGAGAGGAGAGAGACTCGTGCTGTGTGTAGATGGAGATGAACTTTAACATGGTGGTTTATGTTCAGATCCCACACCCTGTCCATGTACATCACGTTTACTGGTTTTAATTTTAATAACGCTTGATGCTGATCAGATACCGTGTGTCAGCCGAGGGATAATTAGGAAGCAAAGCCTCTTTCATAAGCGTCTTAATGATGAAAGGATTAAGTGGGATTAGTTCATGTACCAGACAAATAACATTCACGGGAAAAACTCGAATTACGATTAAATCTGATTAAAAAGCAAAACTTCAAAGAAAGAAAACTCTGAAATATAAATAAAATATATATACAGTATATATAATGTGCAGTCTGTGAACAGATGATGCTTTAGCCTTAAAACACGCCTTAAAGACCCATATCATGACCTCTGAAACCCTTTCTCTCTCTATCATGTTCCACAGATCTGTAAGAAGGACTTTGAGGGCTTTAAGAAGATCTTCCACAGGTTCCTGCAGGTAAAAGGACCTTCAGTGGAATGGGCCAAAATCAACAGACCTCCAGAAGATTCGGTAAGAGAACCGCTTACTTAACTCGTTCTGCTGCAGTATTATGGACGTCCTGATATGTTTGTTGTTTTTTTTTTTATACTGATTTGATTCATACAAAATATTTAGACGTCGAGTCAAAGTATCATCAAGCAGCTTTTTAGCTTCATCGTCTTTGAGAACGGAGACAATGTTTTCTTCGTGTCCGTTCGGTATTTTTAGGTGCTGTAGCACACGCCGTCGTGCGCTCGGTCCACAGCTCCACCGTTCTACATCCTCATGTTTGGCTTTTTTTTTTTTTTTTCTTTAAGCTGGAAATCCAGTAATAGTCTTCTAAAGTCTCCTGAAGTCATGGAGAGAGCATGAGTAGTGCAGCGTGTTGGGCGCGGACTCCGTCACGCTTCATTTTCCAAGCCTGCGTGTTATTTTGACCCACAGCGATGTCACCGGGCTCAGCGAGGTTATTAAACGCCCACTGAGAGCTGTGACACACTGTGAGTGTAGGCAGGCTGGTATTAGATCTGAGCAGCAACACACTTCTCAGAGAGAGAGGGAGAGAGAGTTTTGGGAAAGAGGTTGAGGGGGAGAGGGTTTGGGGGCAGAGAGAACAGGGATTGGGAAAGAGATTGGGAGGGAGAGGGATTGGGAGAGTGGAAAGAAAGAGTGAGTAATTGGGAAAATGGATTGGGGTGAAAAGGAGGGAGAGCAGGATTGGTGTAAGAGAGAAGGATTGGGAAAGAGATTGGGATAAAAGGGATTTATTTGTGTGTGTGTGTGTGTGTGTGAGTGAGAGAGAATTGAGGGAGAGAGAGAGAGAATTGAGGGAGAGAGAGAGAGAATTGAGGGAGAGAGAGAGAGAATTGAGGGAGAGAGAGAGAGAATTGAGGGAGAGAGAGAGAGAATTGAGGGAGAGAGAGAGAGAATTGAGGGAGAGAGAGAGAGAATTGAGGGAGTGAGAGAGAATTGAGGGAGAGAGAGAGAGAATTGAGGGAGAGAGAGAGAGAATTGAGGGAGAGAGAGAGAGAATTGAGGGAGAGAGAGAGAATTGAGGGAGAGGGAGAGAATTGAGGGAGAGAGAGGGAGAATTGAGGGAGAGAGAGGGAGAATTGAGGGAGAGAGAGGGAGAATTGAGGGAGAGAGAGGGAGAATTGAGGGAGAGAGAAAGAGAATTGAGGGAGAGAGAGAGAGAATTGAGGGAGAGGGATAATACGAATTAGAGAGAGAACGTATGAGAGAGAAAATAGGAAAGAGAGAGAGAGAGAGAGAGAGAGAGAGAGAGAGTAAGTATCTGCCTGCCACTACCTGAGGGACAGTTGGACACACACACACACACACACACACACACACACACACACACACACACACACACACACACACACACACAGCCCTGTTTGTTAAAATCCCATGACTAATGATAATTAATCTCTATGTTTCAGTGTTTTAAATGAAGTTTGAGTTGTTTTCTTTACTGTAACGCTTTGGAAAAATGTGACATGTACATGGTCATGTGAATAAAGCTTATTAAAAATGAAACTGAAAGAGAGAGAGAGAGAGAGAGAGAGAGAGAGAAAGAGAGAGAGATATAATCTATACTTGTGTAACACTGACTTTCAGTATGCGAGTCATCTCTCTAAGACAA
>NC_083469.1:5314918-5369918 GCF_030014155.1 Tachysurus vachellii | reverse complement strand
TGCAAACTCCACACACACACAAGGTGGAGGCGGGAATCGAACCCCGACCCTGGACCCTGTGAGGCGAACATGCTAACCGCTAAGCCACCAGGTTTTTTTTTTTTGAGCGACGTGTGGATGAATTCTTTCTACATGTAACCGGTCACGTTCGGTTCTGACCGGTGCTCGTGTTCTCTGCGATTCTGGATGAAACAATATTCTGGATGAAATACAGAAAGAAAGAAAATAAACGTGGCTGCTTGGTCAGCTTTACCACCTCTCCTCATTATGCACAAAGTAAACCACATAAAACAGAAATACAAATTTAATTAAACAAATAGGAAGGATTTTTAGTGAAATGCATATATTTACATTGTAAATATACATACATGAAAATGAACATCAGTCACATACTGTACACACACACTGAACAGCGCGAAGCCGCGAACTCGTGCTGAATATTTTAAAGGCGTAACAGCTGATGAAAAAGCAGAGACGATTGTAGACGAAAACGAAAAGAGATTTTATCTTAGTTTTTATTTTATACAAAACATTTTCGTCTCGTCTTTTTTCGTCAACAATAACGCATGTTAATTTAGTCTTAGTCAGCGTTTTTGGACAGCGGTGCAGTCTCGTCATCGTCTCGTCTTAGTCATGGAAAAAAAAAGGTTGTTGACGAACATATGACGAAATTAACATTATTGTGAGTGAGAGACTGTGAGTGAGAGAGATTGAGAGAAACTGAGAGAGAAAGGAAAAGAGAGCAAGAGAGAAACGGAGAGAGAGTGTGTAAGAGAAAGAGAGACCGCAAGAGAGAGAGAGATGGACAGAGAAATGTAAAGAATAGATGTTCTCTGGGTTGCTCTGTATTCTCTGTTGAAGCTCAGTATATAAAATGTTAGAATACCAATCGGAAGGTTGTGAGTTCGAGCCCAAGGTCCACCAGCTGCCACCGCCGGGCCCCTAAGTAAGACCCTTAACCCTCGACTGCTCCGTCATATAAAATGAGATAAATGTAAGTAGCTCTGGATGAGTGGCGTCTGCCAAATGCCATAAACGTCAACGTGTTTTTATTTTCCAAGCTGATAGAGTAGGCAGGAGGGCAGGATCACACGTCACGTCACGTCACTTACATCATACACAATCCTACTATCAGGGTTATCTGAACGACAACACACGCCGTATCGTTCAGGGTGTACGACTCGTGCTACACACGTGCCGTATGATTCGTGTCCGTTACACACTGTACGATTGGAGCGTGTGAAGTTTATCACCACTCAAGGCTGCAAAAGTTCACAGGATCCTGAGCTATAAAAATGCCATCTGTTTATGGCCTATTCGTAATCTGTGTTGTATTTAATCACGGCTGAAAAAACCTTTCACCACGTGAACACACACCGGCGTTCCTGCCCGACGCGTTCGCTTTAGGACGTCTAGAAGCTGTGGAGAATCTAAAGTAAACACGTGGCTCATCGTTCAGTCATTAAAGCCACGTAATCAAAAGACCTGACGTACGATCTTAGGAATGTTTGACATTTCTAGCGCATGACGAATTTCTCTGTTTTCTTTTCAGATCCAGCCCTATGAGAAAATCAAGGAGAAAGGTTTACCTGAGAACGTAGCCGACAGCCTGAACAAGCTGGTGGTGGTGAAGCTGAATGGAGGTCTGGGCACCAGTATGGGCTGCAAAGGGCCGAAAAGTCTCATCAGTGTGCGAAACGAAAACACCTTCCTGGACCTGACTGTGCAGCAAATTGAGGTAAGGCATGAATTTCTCACCTTAAAGGTTCAATCTTTACAACTGTGCGCTTCTAAGGAACCTGGATGAGTGTAATGCTCAGGTGTGTGTACAGCTGTAAGCCACGTAGTGTACGTTATTTAGGTATAGACGTTAAATCTGCTTTATACAACATGAATTCAGATGTTTGTTGTATCTGGGATACTTTGTTAGCGTGACCAGAACTCGGATGCTAATAATCAAGGCAGAAATCCTTATAGCACATTTACACCAGTGTGTACAGTGTGTCTTACGCATTTACACCAGTGTGTACAGTGTGTACAGTGCAACAGTGTGTGCAGTTATTACACATTTACACCAGTGTGTACAGTGCAACAGTGTGCCTTACACATTTACACCTGTGTGTACAGTGCAACAGTGTATGCAGTTATTACACATTTACACCTGTGTGTACAGTGTGTACAGTGCAACAGTGTATGCAGTTATTACACATTTACACCAGTGTGTACAGTGTGTACAGTGCAACAGTGTGTGCAGTTATTACACATTTACACCAGTGTGCAGTTATTACACATTTACACCAGTGTGTACAGTGTGTACAGTGCAACAGTGTGTGCAGTTATTACACATTTACACCAGTGTGTGCAGTTATTACACATTTACACCAGTGTGTACAGTGCAACAGTGTATGCAGTTATTACACATTTACACCAGTGTGTACAGTGCAACAGTGTATGCAGTTATTACACATTTACACCAGTGTGTACAGTGTGTACAGTGCAACAGTGTATGCAGTTATTACACATTTACACCAGTGTGTGCAGTTATTACACATTTACACCAGTGTGTGCAGTTATTACACATTTACACCAGTGTGTGCAGTTATTACACATTTACATCAGTGTGTGCAGTTATTACACATTTACACCAGTGTGTACAGTGCAACAGTGTGTGCAGTTATTACACATTTACACCAGTGTGTACAGTGCAACAGTGTGTGCAGTTATTACACATTTACACCAGTGTGTACAGTGCAACAGTGTGTGCAGTTATTACACATTTACACCAGTGTGTACAGTGCAACAGTGTGTGCAGTTATTACACATTTACACCAGTGTGTACAGTGCAACAGTGTATGCAGTTATTACACATTTACACCAGTGTGTACAGTGTGTACAGTGCAACAGTGTATGCAGTTTACACATTTACACCAGTGTGTACAGTGTGTACAGTGCAACAGTGTATGCAGTTATTACACATTTAGACCAGTGTGTACAGTGTGTACAGTGCAACAGTGTATGCAGTTATTACACATTTACACCAGTGTGTACAGTTCAACAGTGTATGCAGTTATTACACATTTTAACAAAGTGTGTGCAGTTATTACACATTTACACCAGTGTGTACAGTGTGTACAGTGTATGCAGTTATTACACATTTACACAAGTGTCTCAGTGTGTACAGTGTCAGTGTGTGCAGTTCTTACACATTTACACCAGTGTGTCTGTGTGTATAGTGCAACAGTGTGTACAGTTCTTACACATTTTACACCAGTGTGTCTCAGTGTGTACAGTGTCAGTGTGTGCAGTTCTTACACATTTACACCAGTGTGTCTGTGTGTATAGTGCAACAGTGTGTACAGTTCTTACACATTTTACACCAGTGTGTCTCAGTGTGTACAGTGTCAGTGTGTGCAGTTCTTACACATTTACACCAGTGTGTCTGTGTGTATAGTGCAACAGTGTGTACAGTTCTTACACATTTTACACCAGTGTGTCTCAGTGTGTACAGTGTTGGGGTGTGCAGTTCTTACACATTTACACCAGTGTGTACAGTGTTGGGGTGTGCAGTTCTTACACATTTACACCAGTGTGTACAGTGTCGGGGTGTGCAGTGCCACCGTGATCGTGCTACAGCCGGGAAAATGTGTGTGGAGTCCAGGGATGATGAGCCTCAGAAAAAGCTTAGGTCATCACTTTATATTCTCAGATGTGATATTAAATAGCAGCATGAGGTAGGAAAATAATCAACAACAATGTGGGGTGATGTGACAGAGTTACCCCAAGTTGTTTAGACAGACAGACAGACAGACAGACAGACAGACAGACAGACAGACAGACAGACAGAGTCAAGTCAAGATTTTATTGTCATTTTAACCATATATAGCTGATGCAGTACACAGTGAAATGAGACCATGTTTCTCCAGGATCATGGAGCTACATAAAACAAAGACAGTACTATAAGGACTTAGTAAATAAGACTTAGATACATAAAGTGCATCTGTGCAACCTGGTGTACAGTGTGGGACAAAAGACAGTGCAGACAGACAAGACAAAACAGGACAAGACAAAACAGTCACTACACAAACGCAGCACTGACCAGTGACCAGACTGTATGTTCTACAGTGCATGTGCAAAGATACAGGAATGAACACTTAATATAATAGCAGCAGTTTGGGACTTTCTTGGTGATGGAGCTGGTGTTGAGTGACCAGGTGAAGTTCTCCACCAGATGAACACCAGAGAATTTGGTGCTCCTGACGATCTCTACGGAGGATCCGTACAGAAAAAGGGAAAAAGTGAAAGTGAAGTGACATACGGCTAAGTATAGTGACCCATACTCAGAAATCGTTCTCTGCATTTAACCCATCCAAAGTGCACACACACAGCAGTGAACACACACACAGCAGTGAACACACACACACACACCGTGAACACACACCCAGAGCAGTGGGCAGCCATTTATGCTGCGGCTCCCGGGGAGCAGTTGGGGGGTTCGGTGCCTTGCTCAAGGGCACCTCAGTCGTGGTATTGCCGGCCCGAGACTCGAACCCACAACCTTAGGGTTAGGAGTCAAACTCTCTAACCATTAGACCACGACTTCCCCCGAACAGACAGACAGACAGACACATACTCAGTGACAGACAGATGAAACAACGGACCGACAGAGAGACAGACAGATCATTTTTTTGAGCCCAGAGAAAATTCAATCAACCAATAGCAACATACAGAGACACAAAATGATTACAAACACATGTCCAGTAGGATGTCCAGTAGCAGTAAGTAGGAACACACCCATCATCTACTTCCTTCATTTTCTCAGTTTTACAGCTCAACCGCTACGATACTGACGACATCATACATCTATGTTACGTTACACGCTTGTTTTAAGGATTATTACAGTTGTTTTAAGTTATTTACACCACACACACTCACGTTATAGTAATAACAGCTTCCTGAGTGGATTAGATCAGGAACTGCGTCATGTCTGACCTGATTCCCAACCTGTGATTTGAGCCGGTGTTAATCTGACACTGATACCGATTAATTCCTCAAAAGAGTGATAACACACACAATCCCCAAAGAGAGAAAACACCCAAGCCAATTAAAAGCCGACGGGTTTACAAAGCCGACTAGCGTCTGGAAATCGACCTTGTACTAGAGAAGTGCAGAGGTGCACTTTTGTAAAGTTCCTGAGCAGTATTGCTGTCCTTGCTTTCCTTAAATCATCACACACACACACACACACACACACACACACACACACACACACACACGGCAGCAGCAGTTCGAACTTCGCCTGACGCTGTAATGAAAGTAAAACAGAGATAAAAGTAACAAAGATAAAAGTAGCTGAATGGTGTGATTTTTACGTATCTGGCAACCTGATTGGCTGAGACAGACCCAATAAAATCCATAAATAAATGATGATCATTTGTGAACCAGTTAAATTGTGTGGACGCTGGTAATTCAATTAATTCGACTTTTTCGAATTAATGTTTAAATAAAAAAAGCTTGAATTTAGATTTTTTTTTCTTTTTCGTCGTTTTTTTTATATTTAATTATTTAATTTTGCTAATTAAAAACACCCAGAAATGCTGCTTAGATGTAACCAACACAAAGGAAAATCAGCCTTTTTAACCTGATACACACCTACTACAGCCTGCGTTGGCGTGCTCGACAGACGGAGTGGGGAAAACCGACGCCTCCGTGTTCAGCTAACTCCAACTTTCTTCAGCGAACTGTAGCGTGTTTTAGATGTGAGATGATTGTGTGTGTGTACTCTCTCACTCTCACTCACGCATCTTCTACCGCTTATCCGAACTACCTCGGGTCACGGGGAGCCTGTGCCTATCTCAGGCGTCATCGGGCATCAAGGCAAGATACACCCTGGATGGAGTGCCAACCCATCGCAGGGCACACACACACACTTTCATTCACTCACGCACTCACACACTACGGACAATTTTCCAGAGATGCCAATCAACCTACCATGCATGTCTTTGGACCAGGGGAGGAAACCGGAGTACCCGGAGGAAACCCCCGAGGCACGGGGAGAACATGCAAACTCCACACACACAAGGCGGAGGCGGGAATCGAACCCCCAACCCTGGAGGTGTGAGGCAAACGTGCTAACCACTAAGCCACCGCACCCCCGTGTGTATATACAGTTGAACTCATTTAAAGGAAAGATGATGTACAGACCTGTGCAGATTTTGACGTCCTTGAGAACATCACCCCGTGTCGACACGTCACGCCACAAATTCTCACATTTAGAACAAAAGGGTGCGCTGAGCTGTCCGTGCAATTATTTTTTTATTTCAATGTTTAAAATAAACACAGTTTGTACTATTCGCTAAATAAAGATGGTGCCGTAGTATATAGACCTTACGAAATAATTAAAAACTATGAAAATTGATGCCATTCCTGGCTCTAAAGCACACGTCTAGTGCAGACCTTGTACTCTGAGCACCTGCTGCAGTATCGACTTTACCTTTGGAGCTGAGGAGCGTTTTGTACGTTGTCGTTTTGCTGAATAGTCACTTTGAGTTAAAATTGCTAAACACACAAACACACACCGAGAGAGAGAGAGCCATATATGTATGCTTGTACACACACACATGCATGTACACACACACACACACACACACACACACACACACACACACACACACACAGACACCCTTTTCACCCCAGTCTCAGCATATTATGTGCTTTGAAATGAAAAAGAGCTATAAAACATAGTATCTGCCTTAAAGGAGACAAAATCAGACTAGTTCATGAGAGATTTTGTGTGTGTGTGTGTGTGTGTGTGTGTGTGTGTGGCGATGCAGTGTGTGGGTGTGTGTTTGTGTGATCTAATGAAAATAATCTGTTCAACCAGATTGAGAGTCTAAAACGCAGCACCAGTGACACACACAAACTAAGACATGCGGACTACATGAAGCACTTTTCCCACAAGCACATCACCAGCACATGTATCAGATCTGCTCTCTGGGGGTCTCCTCTTCACCCCCAACCTCGCTGCAGCTGTGTGAAATACACGAGCACTGTTTTACTGTATTCAGGGTGAAACATCAGCTTACCAGTTAAACGTTGGCAGTGAAATATTTTGTAAGCAGGGGAGGGGGAGGGGGAGGGGGAGAGGGGCACAGCATAGAGACACAGGAAAGGAAAGAGACCGACTCAGAAGTAGAGACGCAGAGAGATGCAGAAAGAGAAGCGAACCGAGGCGAAGTAGTGCAGAGACCCAGACAGGGCGTGTGAGGTGTTGATCCAAGACGGGCAGAAAAAAAGAAGGAGAAGTGAAGAGAAGAAACATATGGAAGAAGAGAGAGAGCGAGAGAGAGGAAGGCAAAAAGGGCAGTAGAGGGAGGGAGAGCGAGAGACAGACAGACAGGGGTGTAGAACGAATATGAGACCGAAAGGGCAGGGGAGAGAGGGACAGACTGAGAGGTGTAGAGGAACGAGAGAGAGGCAGAACACAGGCTGCTCTGTTCAAGTGAGAGGTGTATATAGAGGAGTATATTAACCTCTGGGGTACAACTATAGATCACAGCTCAGCTTCTCACACACACACATACACACACACACACACGTATACACATATACATACATACACACATACACATATATACACACACACATACACAATAGCAAAACGACAACGTACAAAACGCTCCTCAGCTCCAAAGGTAAAGTCGATACTGCAGCAGGTGCTCAGAGTACAAGGTCTGCACTAGACGTGTGCTTTAGAGCCAGGAATGGCATCAATTTTCATAGTTTTTAATTATTTCGAAAGGTCTATATACTACGGCACCATCTTTATTTAGTGAATAGTACAAACTGTGTTTATTTTAAACATTGAAATAAAAAAAATAATTGCACTGACTTTTGTTCTAAATGTGAGAATTTGTGGCGTGAGAGGTTGTGGGTTCGAGTCACGACTGAGGTGCCCTTGAGCAAGGCACCGACCCACCCAACTGCTCCCCGGGTGCCGCAGCATAAATGGCTGCCCACTGCTCTGGGTGTGTGTTCACGGTGTGTGTGTGTGTTCACGGTGTGTGTGTGTGTTCACTGCTGTGTGTGTGCACTTTGGATGGGTTAAATGCCGAGAACAAATTCTGAGTATGGGTCACCATACTTAGCTGTATGTCACGTCACTTTCACATACACACACACACACACACACACACACACACACATACCCACGAGAAAATTTCAGGAACAAACATGAAAGCGTATCCTTATAATTTTAGTTACAGTTAAAATGTGAACATTTACATTAGTGATTAGTTGACGGCTGTAAACGAGACCTGGTGAAAAGGTCACTATTAGTTTCTTAGCTGCGCTTCAGGTTAACACTCTTGATACGATCGCTAAGATTCCAGACGCCATTGTTCATTGTATTTTGCTTGGTTCTTGTCCGTATACGGACGCCAGCGTGGGTGCAGGTTGTCATTCCAGTCAGGCAGGAGACTCTGATTCGACCTGTTTAATCAGGTAATCTGGGCTTGTAGTAGACACGGTGTGACTTCTGCTTGGCTGGAATGAAATCCTGCGCCAACAATAATAATAGACGGCTTTCAGTTATATCTTAGAGATTGAAGAGATTCATTATGTGATCAACAGTACGTGCTTCTTCGTACGCCTCGACGTCAGGGATGCCGTTTATCATCCTGACGCTGTTCTGATAAACTTTAACGTTTCTCCTCAGCACTTGAACAAGACGTACAACACGGACGTCCCGCTGGTCCTAATGAACTCGTTCAACACTGACGAGGACACCAGGAAGATACTGCAGAAATACACACACCACCGGGTCAAGATACATACCTTCAACCAGAGCAGGTTTCTACACACACACACACACACACACACGCACACAATCTCCACCTAAGTACCAGAGAAGTCACACAAGCCATCGTTTTTGTCACCACGACAATGGCTAAAGTTATTTCCATTTCTAAATCCTAACCGAGCGAGGTGTCAGTAACGGCCGTGGTTATGCGTCTTAAAATAGTGACGCGGTAACCCGAGACTAATTAAAGGTAGACGATGCGGATCAGCAGCCGCGGGTTACGTTAATATTTAACACGCTCTTCAGAGATGCTTGATTCTTAACGGTACAAGAATTTTTTTTAAGGATCCTGCTGACACAAAGGATTAAATAAAGCAAAGTACAAAAGAGGAAACAACGAGGGTGAAGCAGATGATGATAAACGACACCCGTACTGTATTACTGTATCAAATTAGGAAAAGCTCATCCCTAGCTTACGAAGACGACAAGGAGAAAAGAAAAAGTACACAACGAAAAAACAGGAACATTTGTGGCCCTTTGGTAAAAAGAGTTAATTAGAGTACGTGTGATTTCCTGACACGGTGAAAGCCACAGTCATGATACAGGCTGTCGAGATGTCTTTAATGACCCCTGAAAAAAGTGTAGCTTTTTTTCTGACCCTCTTATGTCCGAGTGAGAATTTTGTTACCCTTCAGTTTCTGTCAAATTCCTTTGCAGGCTTGGGACGAAAAGTTCCTCGTATTGAAGTTCCGCAGGAACGTCCGAGGAACGTAGGTCCGGGTGGCTGTACTGGTGGCATTAACTGAGCCAAATCTTTTTAAAAGCCGACAAAGTATTCTATGTGCTGCTATAGACTCCTGTGTGGTCATATATCGCTACCAGTGAGAAGAAAACATACAATTCAAACAAGGTTCCTAGGTAACTTTAGTGCTTGGCCCCCTAAGTATACGGCAGCTGTAGACCGTGAACACCTCCATGTATTAAAAGCAGCAGGTTAAGTTTATACCTAGATGAACAGATGGGAACAAAAGCCAAACGAACTCCTTACCCGTTAAACGTGTCCGTCCGTCGCCTCTAGGTATCCCAGGGTTAATAAGGAGTCTCTGCTGCCTGTGTCGAAGGACGTCGGCATGGTGGGAGAGAGCGCCGAGGGATGGTACCCACCCGGACACGGAGACATCTACGCCAGCTTCTATAACTCGGGCTTGCTGGAGCAGCTCATCGCCGAGGGGAAGGAGTACATCTTCGTGTCCAATATCGACAACCTGGGAGCCACCGTGGACCTGCACATCCTCAACCACCTGGTGAGCCAACCCAACGGCAAGCGCTGCGAGTTCATCATGGAGGTCACGGACAAGACCAGAGCCGACGTCAAGGTCAGACACGAATCATTTATTTATTAGTAGCTAGAATTTACTACACATCACAAGAACATGCAGAACTTTGGAAAACATCCAGCACAAATTCTAAATAATTTTCATTTTAGAATTCTTATGCCGTACCAATGCTAACCAGATGTGTTCCATGACGCTACATCATGCAGATTATGTTTGTGCTTGTGCTTAATATATACAGTACTGTGCAAAAGTTTCAGGCAGGTGTGAGAAAATGCTGTAAACAAAGAAATGCTTTCAGAAATGGAAGTGTTAAAGATTTATTTTCATAAACGAAACAAAATGCAGTGAATGAACAAAAGAGAAATCGAAATCCAATCAATATTTGCTGTGACCTCCCTTTGCCTTCAGAACAGCAGCAATTCTTCTAGCTACACTCGCACACAGTTTTTGAAGGAACTCGGCTGGTAGTTTGTTCCAAACATCTTGGAGATCTAACCACAGATCTTCTGTGGATGTCGGCTTTCTCACATCCTTCTGTCTCTTCATGTAATCCCAGACACACTGGGTGATGTTGAGATCAGGGCTCTGTGGGGGTCGTGCCATCACTTCATGCTGGTTTGAAGGCAAAAAGTTAGTAACACCAAATATTGATTTGATTTAGATTTTTCTTTTGTTTGCTCACTTTGCATTTTGTAAATTGACAGAAACAAACACTCATTATTTATATTTCTGAAAGCATTCTTTGTTTACAGCATTTTTTCACACCTGCCTAAAACTTTTGCACAGTACTGTATGTGTGTATGTATTATGTATGTGTGTGTGTGTATATATATTGTGTGTGTGTGTGTGTGTATATATATATATATATATATATATATATATAGTGTGTGTGTGTATATTTATGTGTGTGTGTGTATATATATATATATAAAGTAATCAGAACATCTGACTAATGAAAGGAAGATGACAAAATAAAACTGTTAGATTTTCATCTTTTATCATTTCAATTCAGTTTATTTGTATATCGTGTTTAACAGTGAACTTTGTCTCAAAGCAGCGTAGAAACAGGAAAAAAAACATAAAGTTTAAAATAAAGTCACTATTTATCTTTAATATCTGTCACTTGATCACTGTCTGATCAAGTCTGAGGTGACATGAGGAAGAAACCTTGAGAGGAACCAGCGAGAGAACTTCATCCTCAGTTAGTGACACTGGACAGGAAATAATGTCAATGTAAATAACGTCCAGTTTGTAGTCGAGTGGAATTGTGTAACCGAGAGCTCCTGAGGAACTAACAGGTCAGAGTTACCTCTGAGTTCATTACAGACTCCACTTTAATTCCTTCCTGACTTTCTAACCTTCACTGAAACGTGAATCGTTTCTTAATTCTATTTTTAAATAGAAAAATCATAGCGTGTAAACTTCACCAGATCAAAACCAAATCCAACTACATGGCCATTTGCTATACATACAATGTGTAAGTTGTTACTATAGAAACAGCAACATATTAGAAGCTTGATCAACACCATCTGACCATCTGGGAGTTCAACAGCACCATCACTCCATGTAACCTGCTGTAGAGATCTAAGACCGAGGAGATGATCAGAGTTATGATTCACACCGATTCTCTCCACCTTCCTCCAGGGAGGAACTCTGATTCAGTACGAGGGGAAACTGAGGTTACTCGAGATCGCGCAGGTTCCCAAAGCCCACGTTGACGAGTTCAAATCAGTCTCCAAGTTCAAGATCTTCAACACCAACAACCTGTGGATCTCGCTGGCCGCCATCAAGAGACTGCAGCAGCAGAACGCCATGGACATGGAAATCATCGTGAATCCGAAGGTTAAAAACATAGCTGACTACATGCACACACACACACACACACGTTTCGAGGATTTACAAGTTCAAATATATTCTAGATTTCTAGATTTATTCTATTCAAATATGATTATTTATTTATTTTTTTTTTTTAAAGGTGCAGTAGGTCAATATTTTTCAAGGTTAGCCTCCTAATGGTTAAAGGCTGGTGCACGATGTTTGAGAAATGCTTCAGAAAACTGAGTTGGGCCGACAAACAAAACAAACGTGTAGCCAATGAGAAGAAAGTGGCGTGTCTTGTCAATATGCGGCAGAGAGTGTGTTCAGTGAGCATGTTTGCCATTACCTCTGCCTCGGGTTCTAGGTGTTGAACATTGTCTTCTTGTCATTGTCTTCTAAACCTTTCACGGTACAACCCACACTACTACAAAAACACATTTGTATTACCATAGTATTACTCATTGAGTTCATTTATTGACAAAAACACCCCCTCGGCCAGCTGCCCCAACAGGTTCCGCCATAATAGTTGCCTGGGTTACGTATGTATGGGTGGGGTGGAGCTATCAAAACAGGGGTGACACCCATTTGAGTTAGGGGTGTGTTTGTTTTGGTGATTTCAAATGTCAACATTGGCTTTCGGAGATCGTGCACCGCACCTTTAAGGGTGTAGGCTAGATATTTGAATAAACACGTTCAGCCTATTCCCCCCATGTTCTCAGAGCTCCGCCCCCAGGAGGCGTGTCTGTGTTTAGATGCACTTTCCTAATTATTTTTCGTTCTTTTATTTTTCAGACTTTTGTCCTGAAGTCATTTTTCAGGTTATAATTTTTTAAGAAAAATTTACAAACGCACTTCTGTAAAAAGGATGATCACGGCACTTTGTGCATTAAAATCGCTCTATAAAGAATGCGTAATGTTGTCATTTCTTTTCCCCTGCATTTAAAAAGGCTTTCTTTTCCTGTTTTCTCTCCACAGACTCTGAACGGTGGCCTGAACGTGATCCAGCTGGAGACGGCCGTAGGCGCCGCCATCAAGTGCTTCGAAAACGCTCTGGGCATGAACGTCCCTCGTAGCCGCTTCCTGCCCGTCAAAACCACTTCCGACCTCCTGCTGGTCATGTCCAACCTGTACAGCTTGGAAGCGGGATCTCTGACCATGAGCAAGAAGAGAGAGTTCCCCACAACACCGCATGTCAAGCTGGGCAGCTCCTTCACCAAGGTAACTGGCTAACGACACGTTCGAGTAATCCGGGGTTTGATTCCTGGGCAGGGAACCAGATAAAAGTCATCTTAACCCTTAAAAGAGCTCATAAGGTCAAAAGGTGTTAAGAGAAGTGAGGAGGACTTTTAAGAGTTTCTTTAGCAGAGGAGAAAACGGCCAGAAGGTGAAGAGGGAGAAGAAATGGAATAAAATGCTACAGATTAGATCGTGTATGGATTTTTTATTTTTTTTTGTGACCAATCATAATAGAGATAACATCTCTGACACAGCGCAGAAATATATATATATCGTCGCTGTCGGGCGGAAACCTCGTATGTCCAAATTTGGTCAATTTCATATTTTTTCACATATCGATGCTATTGGTCAGTCCCCACGTGGGTCTGTTATTTTTACAAGTTATTAACCAATCTAAAGTCTTGAAAATAGCTTGAGCGCAAATCTCATAACTCCATTGGACACTTCAACTGTCCACCTCTTCCTCACTCCGCGAGAGAGCTTCGCGGCATATTTCTCCTTAATAAGAGTCGCAACGAATCAACACGTCTTCTGAGGTAAATGTCTTCAAAACACTGGGCTCAAAGAAAAAAAAAATCTTGACCCCCGCTAGTTCTGGTGCTCGTCTGAGGACAGGAATTTAGCGCAAGACAATCCACTGCAACGCGGACTAAACCCTGTGTACTGCAGATAAGGTACAGCGTTTTTTTCATTTCCTGAAAAATAACGGTTTTGGAGATACGAGGATTCCGCCTGACAGCGACAATATAATATGTAGCCACTATGGCCTTGAGATACACACTAGCATCTCTGAAATAGAGGCAGAAATGATAGCGCCAAATTATAAGACATTTCTGCTCTGCGTCGGACATGTTTACGTTTATTACATTTATAACATACGGATGTTAGAACATCTGTAATACGATCGGTCACGGACGTAATCCCTACACGATATAGACTCAAATATCTGAACATAGAGACTGAGTGAAGGTTTATAATAGAGCAGATTTTAAAAGCGCTCCTATTTTTTTTCTCTCATTTTATTCATTTATTTGTTTATTTATTTGAATGCGAATGTCTCACCTAGTAACGGGTTTAGCCCCGCCCCTTTTTCTTAGATAAAAGTTGTATTGTTCTTGCTCAGGGTTGCTGTGTGATTGGGTCCTGAATCACTCTTAAGAGAAGGTTCCTAGTTAGACATCGTTAAGCTGAATTAGGAGCTCTCACAGACCATTTTCAGACTCTTTATGAGGTGATTATTTTTTGTTGTTCAGATCAGCACTTGAAATTGATTTTCTGCTACAGGCTGAACGTCAGCTGTTTAACCTTTACATGCTTTAGTTTTCATCTCTATAAATAAATAAATAAATAAAGGATACTGCTCAGCCCAGTTGAATTCTTGAGTCTGATTGGTCAGGAGGCGTCTGACCGCAGTCGCTTTAGCTGTAACACGAACATCAGGTTAATATTGATGCGCTTGTTGTTTCTATAGTAACCGCTGATACACTGGGACTTGTACAGCAGCGGCGCCGAACGACTTAATAGCGATAATAAACGGAAATAAATGTTATGAAAATGTTTCACAAAGAATTTTTCAGTATTTAGAAACTGAGCTATTATACTAAAGATAACACGGTTTGGGGTGATAACGGGACGCCAGTGTCCCCCTCCTCCCCCCCTCTTTTTTTTCTTTTAAACTACCACATGGTCCATCGTGTATTATTCTCTGGTTGAGAAGCTGGTGCAGATCTGCATGGCCTCTCTGGTGTGTGTTGTATTTGCTGGTTCACAGCAGTATGTAGGTCAGGATCATTAAAGCTGCAGTATGCTGCTTTTCTGGCCCACAGGGACGGAGCTACAGGTCAGGACAGGGCTGCATTATACAGCACACACGTTACGTCTCAGAAAGTTTTGTGTCTAAAAGCAGCGTGACCTCACGGTGTAGCAATCAAAGCGGGACTTAACGCTCTTGCTGTGTTCAGTAATCTTCAGTAAAACGAAGTGTGTTTTTACTGTATAATGGCAACGTAGCGCCGGGAACCTACATTCATTCTGCAGGCTGATGTACAGTGAGAGAAACTAACCTTCAGCAAGAATGTGTAGGAATCATATTATATAAATATCAAATTAAAGCATTGTGTATCCCCCCCTCTCTCACCCCCCTTCTTACTCCTCTCTCTCCCCTCTCTTTTACTCCCCCTCATCTCTCTCTCCCCTTCCGCTCTCACTCCTCTCTCCCCTCTTTTACTCCCCTCATCCCTCACTCCCCTCTCACTCCCTCCTCCTTCTCTCTCTCTCACTCCCTCCTCCTCGTTCTCTCTCTCACTCCCTCCTCCTCGTTCTCTCTCTCACTCCCTCCTCCTCGTTCTCTCTCTCACTCCCTCCTCCTCGTTCTCTCTCTCTCTCACTCCTCCTCGTTCTCGCTATCTCTCACTCCTCCTTCTTCTCTCTCTCTCTCACTCCCCCCTCTCACTCTTACTCCCCTCCCTCCCCTCCCTTCTACCTCCCAATGTGCAGGTTCAGGAATATCTGACACGCTTCGAGAGTATTCCTGACATGCTTGAGCTGGATCACCTGACCGTGTCCGGAGACGTGACGTTTGGGAAAAACGTTTCCCTGAAGGTAAAATACTTAAGACTCCAAGCACAGGAGCATGTTCCATGTTCATATCCTAGTGTTAATCTCATCATTCACAGTCTGAGGACACGCACACATCGGCCATAATATTAAAACCAGCGATGGGTGAAGTAAATAACACTAGGCAGCAAGTGCAGTTTAGTTGGGAGAAGGAAACATGGAACTGCACGACTTTAAGGGCTAAATTGTGAAGCTGACGCAGGCAACGTGATGCTCAGGTGCCGGAATTCATCTGGGTGTTATTTTGATCAACTTCCTAAACAGTGATGTAGAATGAAGTGCATGCCTCCATGGCAACAGTATTCCTGTGTCAGCAGGGTTAAGACTCTATACTGCAAAAACCTGTCAGGAATGGTTTGTGGAACATGACAGGGTTCAAGATTCTTCAAAATCTGATCAAGCGTAAACAAGTCTGATCCACAGAGGCTCCACCTGACGACTTCCGGCGTTTAACGTCTCGGTGCCAAAAATCAGAGCACACCTCCTGAGGTCTAGTGGGATCCATCATGACCTGATGTGGCAGTAGTTTGAGTGGCACAAGTAGAATTTACACAATAGTAGGAAGTTGGTTGTAATGATATAACTGATACTTTCCTGTCTGAGAATTGCTTCTTTATTTGAACTCCTCCAACATGCCACCATCACCCAGAATGTGTGAGGCACCATTACTGTGAACCTAACTGCAGTAATGACTATTGAGTTATTGAGCGTTAACCTTGTAGCTCCGGTGTGAAAAAGAAGCGAAGACGAGACATCGGACGTTTCTTCATTCATTCATTTTCTACCGCTTATCCGAACTACCTCGGGTCACGGGGATCCTGTGCCTATCTCAGGCGTCATTGGGCATCAAGGCAGGATACACCCTGGACGGACTGCCAACCCATCGCAGGGCACACACACACACTCTCATTCACTCACGCAATCACACACTAGGGACAATTTTCCAGAGATGCCAATCAACCTACCATGCATGTCTTTGGACCGGGGGAGGAAACCGGAGTACCCAGAGGAAACCCCCGAGGCACGGGGAGAACATGCAAACTCCACACACACAAGGTGGAGGCGGGAATCGAATCCCGACCCTGGAGGTGTGAGGCGAACGTGCTAACCACTAAGACACCGTGCCCCCCCATCGGACGTTTCTTGATACGGAAATTTTATTAACGTAAAAACTCGATGCCTGTAAACTGCTGTTTGGTAAAGCGAGCGGTTTTATACGCGCGAGTCTCGTTCTGATCCTCCGAGTCTTCACGAGAGTGTCGTCGTCTTCATGAAATCATTAGAAGTAGCTCAGTCCTGAAACGAACAGACATCTGAAGCCGTAAATAATGAACGTTGGCATTCGGCAACACTGAATTTTTTTACTTTCTGAAATCTTCGATGCTCGTTAACTTGTTTCTGACCTTTGACCCTTCGCTCTACGCAGGGAACTGTGATCATCATCGCCAATCACGGGGACAGGATCGACATCCCAGCCGGCTCCATGCTGGAGAATAAAATCGTCTCTGGAAACCTGCGCATCCTGGACCATTGACCGCTGGCTCCGATCGTCCGAAACGTGATCACATGACCTCGCCTCACCTGCCTGTCTCGCCTCATGACCGAGGCGGTGCCTCCAACACGTCCTCTCTCAGACTTATTTTTGTATCACTCTCTCTTTTAAAGTCTATTTTATTCTTTCCTACATTCCACCATCATCTTGTGTCAGTATAAGAACGGTGTCACGTTTACTGTACAGTATAATGGGATGTGGTAGCTCAGTGGTTAAGGTGTTCGACTACTGACCTGAAGGTCATCGGTTCGAATCCCAGGTCCAGCAGGTTGCCACTGCAGGGCCCCTGAGCAAGGCCCTTAACCCTCGATTGCTCAGGTGTATAAACTGAAATTAAAAAAAATAAAAAAATGTAAGTCACTCTGGATAAGAGTGTCTGCTAAATGCTGTAATTGTATAAATAAGCCGAAACCTGGCGGCCACTGCTTTTGTTTTTCTACTCAGAGAGATCAGTGTTTTCTCTTTGTGTACTTACTCCCCATGGTAACATTACAGACTGTGCTCAAATCCCACTTATGTAAAGTCAAATGTGAAGGAGAAAAGCAATAAGCTTTCAATCACGGTGAACCGTTCCAGGAGCTGCACCGGGTTCTGGAACCAAATAAAGTGCAATATGAAACAAAACAGGAGTGGATGAGTGATTGAGAGAGAAATTGTGTGTGTGTGTGTGTGTGTGTGTGTGTCTGTGTGTGTGTGTGTCTGTGACACACACACACCTTATCAGCAATATAATACAGTATACATAGGTAATATTAAGCACCTGATCTGAAGACTTTCCACTTCCCCTTAGGAATGTCACTCCTCTGGCTTTTTTACTTAAACACTTTCTCTTTCTGTCTGTCTCTCTCTCTTTCTCGGTCTGTCTCTCTCTTTCTCTCTCTCTCTCGATATTGAGGACTTTTTAATTAAATAGAGTTAACTGGTTATTAACCTGTTATTATAAAAGGACGAAGAACCTACAAGGGACGGAGAGGTAGATGGACTCCTGCAACATGAGCAAATAAAAAAAGACAAGTGAGGGAGAGAGACTGGGCAAACAGGACAGGAAGGAGTGATTAAAAATAAGTGAGAGAAACGAAGAAACAGAGAAAGAAAGCAAAAGACACAACAACAACAACAAAAAAAAAAAAAAGAGTTCAGTGTACTAATGCACTATGAGCTGAAGGTTTCCCACAGTTCTCTGAGGCAGGAGGTGATTAGAACCCTGTAATGTAAAAGCAGTCACGCGTTCAACTCACTCCGGTTATGTCCTGAACACATCCACACACGCGGCCTTTAACGCCCGAGGGCCACGTAAACCGTGCTCACTGATCTGTTGCTCTGCACCATACACACCTCAGCATCACTGTGGATACACTAGCATCAATAAACTACATCCTGTGCACTATACAGATCACGTGTCATCATTTGGATGTCGCATAAAATGATAGAGGAAGCGTCAGTCAGCTTTGTGTTGGACTCTTCATCAGTGAACGTATGAAGACGTCGTCAGGAAGGAATCAGTGTTAAGTCTGTAATGAACTCAGAGGTGACTGTGACCTGTTAGTTCCTCAGAAGCTCTCGGATGCACGATTATAAACTGTTGTATAAAGGACGTTATTTACATTGACATTATTTCCTGTCCAGTGTCACTAAATGACGATGAGGTTCATTCTGAGTCTGGTTCCTCTCCAGGTTCCTCTCATATCATCTCAGGGAGTTTTTCCTCACCATCATCAAAAAACTGGAGTCTGGAGAGAATGTGTTACTATAGAAACGCTACCATATTAAAATGTGTGCATTATTATAAACCTGGCAGCTGGAGATACTGTCAGAGCTGCAGTTATAGAAAATTAATCAACACTTTGTGTCTTTGATTACTTCCATTACGGTTTTAAATCTGTTCTGGACGTTACATAAAAAACACAACGTGAAATCAAATATTAAACACAATGCTGTTAGGGCAGAATGATGGTGTAAGAGCTGCGCATGGTGCACTAAGGCTTTCTATCTGCAGTCTCTCACAGATGCCGTGTTAACACCACAACACTTCTGTAAGGGAACCGTGAGAGTGTGTGAGGAAGCGGCACAACTCCAGATTCAGTGCAGCTTATTGCTCATGCATGCGAGCTAACTCGTCCTGAGAGGGATTTACTGCTTCTCCTCTTTTTACCTTTCACTCTCTACACACACACAGATACACACAGAGAAATACACACACACACGGATATAAACACAGACAGACAGACACAGATATACACACAGATATACACACACACACACACACAGAAATACACACACAGACAGACAGACACAGATACACACAGATATATACACACACAGATATACACACACAGACAGACACACACAGATACACACACAGAAATACACAGATACACACAGAGAAATACACACACACACAGATACACATACACACACACAGATATACACACACAGACAGACACACACAGATACACACACAGACAGACACACACAGATACACATACACACAGATACTACTACTACTACTACTACTATGCTGACGGTCGCGAAGCGACAATGTCTGTTTTCATTTCTTTTCTATGCTACCGCTGTTCTCCATTCGCTTCGCTGTTTTGACAGCTTAGCCCAGGATTCCAACTTGATGTTTCTCTGCTTCAGGTTTCTCTTGATGGTATCCTTATACCGCAGTCGAGGTCTACCTCTCTTCCTTTGGCCAACAGGTAGCTGTGAGAACAGGATCTGTTTAGGAAGTCTGTTGGGTGGCATCCTCATAAGGTGTCCAGTCCACCGAAGATTCTTTCTGATCAGGAGGTCTTCCATGGATGGCAGTCCTGTTTTATCCAATATTTCCTTGTTGGTCACCTTGTCCTTCCACGTTATCTTCAAGATGGACCGAAGATGCCGCATCATGAAGGCATGAAGCTTCTTCACATGGCGTCTGTACACTGTCCAGGATTCGGCTGCATACAAGAGCGTAGATATCACTACTGCTCTGTAGATCTTGCCTTTCACTTTCCTGGACACATGGTGGTTATTCCAGAGTCTCTGGCGCAGCCTGCCAAAGGATGCACTAGCCTTGGCCATTCTCCTCTGTAACTCAGCATCTATTCGTCCGTCTTTTGCAACTGTGCTTCCAAGGTAGGTGAATTCTGGGACAGAGTTAAGTTTGTTTCCATCTACCATAATATCCACTTCCTGGGTTCTTGAAGAGTTTGGTTGGTACAGTACTTCTGTTTTCTTGATGTTGATCTTTAGACCGAACTTCTTTGATGCATCAGAAAAAGCATTTATGATTCGTTGCATGTCTTGTGGAGAGTGGGCAAGTAGAGCACTGTCATCTGCGAACAGCAGTTCCCTAATCAGTACGAGGGTACTCTTGGTCCTTGCTTTGAAGTGTGTGGCATTGAAGAGGTCAGCGTCTTGTCTTGACTGAATATAGACACCATCTTTCATGCCCTGAAAAGCCTCTTCCAGCATTGCTGATAGGAATATGGAGAAGAGTGTCGGGGCCAGCACACAACCTTGTTTGACACCATTTGTAACATCAAAAGTCTCTGAGGACTCTCCTCCGTCACTGACATTTGCCTTCATCCCTGTGTGAAGAGATTCAATCATGGATGTAATCTTCTCAGGACATCCATCCATATACACACAGATACACACAGAGAAATACACACACACACAGATACACATACACACACACAGACACACACACAGACACACACACACACACACACACAGACACACACACACACACACACAGAGAAACAGAAAGCGAGAGAGAGACACACACACTCCTTATCAGCAATATAATACAGTATACATGGGTAATATTAAGCACCTGATCTGAACACATTCCACAGGTAAAGGTTTAATATGCGGCAAAAACACTTAATTATCCTATTTTAACTAAAGAATGTCACTCCTCTGGCTTTTTACTTTCTCTCTCTCTCTCTCTCTCTCTCTCTCTCCCTTTCCCGTTCTCTCCTTTGTCTACGTCCCCCCTCTCTCCCTCTCCCTTTCTCTCTCTACCTTTTTCTCTGCCCCCTCCCCTTCCTCTCTCTCTCTCTCTCTCTCTCTCTCTCTCTCTCCCTTTTTCTCTGCCCCTCCCCTTTCTCTCTCTCTCTCTCCCTCCCTTTTTCTCTGCCCCCTCCCCTTCCTCTCTCTCTCTCTCTCTCTCCCTTTTTCTCTGCCCCCTCCCCTTTCTCTCTCTCTCTCTCTCTCTCTCTCCCTCCCTTTTTCTCTGCCCCCTCCCCTTCCTCTCTCTCTCTCTCTCTCTCTCTCTCTCTCTCTCTCTCTCTCTCACTTTTTCTCTGCCCCCTCCCCTTTCTCTCTGTCTCTCTCTCTCTCTCTCTCTCTCTCTCTCCCTTTTTCTCTGCCCCCTCCCCTTTCTCTCTGTCTCTCTGTCTCTCTCTCTCTCCCTTTTTCTCTGCCCCTCCCCCTTTCCGTCTCTCTCTCTCTCAGAGGATACAGTTACACATATCATGACTCTGCTCCCCGTCCTGCTCTCATTACCGCACCTGTTTAAACTAAAAGGCTTTTCACTTCCTATTTACATTCACATCTGTTCAGATCCTTTTCTCTGAAGTCCCTTATAGGAGAAGACGAACCTTCTCTGTAGTTCACACAGAGACAGAACTCTGTAGGAGTGGAAAGCAGAGACACTTCAACATCTGCGTTCTGTTGTCACACCACATCACGTAACACAAGAACGAGTAACAGTCTAGCAAACAGACGGAGAGCAAAAAAACCCTGCTTTCCAGTCCGGGTTCGCGTACAGCTCGGCTTTATTCTAGGTTCTGACTCCAAGCTTACGGCGAGTTCCACTGCTTATTGCAGCGGTGTCCAATCTTCTCCACAAAGGGCCGGTGTGGGTGCAGGGTTTCATTCCAACCAAGCAGAAGCCACACCTGATTCCACCTGTTTAATCAGTTGTTTTTGGCTTTTAGTATAGACACTGGTGCGGCTTCTGCTTGTTTGGAATGAAAACCTGCACACACACACACACACACACACACCGGCCCTTTCCGGATAAGATTATTGGATCATTTTCTATTTGATATGGTTAAGTCTTTTCTAGGGGGCACGGTGGCTTAGTGGTTAGCACGTTCGCCTCACACCTACAGGGTTGGGGTTCGATTCCCGCCTTCACCTTGTGTGTGTGGAGTTTGCATGTTCTCCCCGTGCCTCGGGGGTTTCCTCCGGGTACTCCGGTTTCCTCCCCCGGTCCAAAGACATGCATGGTAGGTTGATTGGCATCTCTGGAAAATTGTCCCTAGTGTGTGATTGCGTGAGTGAATGAATGAGTGTGTGTGTGTGTGCCCTGCGATGGGTTGGCACTCCGTCCAGGGTGTATCCTGCCTTGATGCCCGATGCCCGAGGTAGTTCGGATAAGCGGTAGAAAATGAATGAATGAAGTCTTTTCTACTTAAAGACGCCAGGCCTGCCTCTGTACTTACAACCTGATTTACCTGCAGACCTGCAAAAAAAAAAAAGAGAAACTGTTACATCAGTCTGTAAAATAAATCACAGGCATTATATTTTACATCTTAATTTGATCAGAAACATTTCAACACTTCATCTGCTCTTGTCTACATCATGACGGGACAAAATTGCGGATCACGTAACAAACCGATTCGGATTCTCTGATTAAACTCACACACTCTCACACCAAACGGTCTCACTCAGGGTTAAAGCACTTCCTTTGAGTGCCTTCATTCATCCCCATCTCAGGTGTAATCCTGCTCGTTACACTAGAACCCTCTGGACGGCATAACGTGTGGCGATTTGGCAGAAAGCCCAGTGCTGCATTACTGTATGAAAAGACACCATTCTACAGGAGACACAAAGACACACACATACACACACACAGCTCTCTTAAGCCGTGCACAAGATGGTAAGCACAAAGCCGCTCTTATTCCGAAAAAGCAATCAACATGTGGAAGTTTATACAAATAATCAAAGTCAAAAAGGATTCATTGCGTTAAAAGCAAGCTGTTCAGATAAGCAAGTGCAGATATTCACACGACCTCATCAGGGTTTTCTATATAACGGAAAATAACCAAAAGGACTTTACATGGTGAAGAAATGGTTTGAGATCCATTCATTCATCTTCTACCGCTTATCCGAACTACCTCGGGTCACGGGGAGCCTGTGCCTATCTCAGGCGTCATCGGGCATCAAGGCAGGATACACCCTGGACGGAGTGCCAACCCATCACAGGACACACACACACACACACTCATTCACTCACGCACTCACACACTACGGACAATTTTCCAGAGATGCCAATCAACCTACCATGCATGTCTTTGGACCGGGGGAGGAAACCGGAGTACCCGGAGGAAACCCCCGAGGCAGGGGGAGAACATGCAAACTCCACACACACAAGGCGGAGGCGGGAATCGAACCCCCAACCCTGGAGGTGTGAGGCAAACGTGCTAACCACTAAGCCACCGTGCCCCCGGTTTGAGCGCCAGACAAAGTTAAAATACAGACTCAAATGCGTTGGATTATCACTTCTAACTAAAGTTAGATAAGTTATTTAAGAAAGGTTTCTTCTAGTAACCACTTCTTCACTTTGTTTTCATCACAATCTTTCTCTTTTCTTTATATAAAAATCATCAGGATATTTCTACCTGAATGACTGTTCAATGCAAGCGGTTTTGCTGGAACTCAATGTTCCCTGAGGACACGTGCAAGAAGGCCAAGTATCTTGAAATGGTAGAGGATACAATCAATAAAAGTCACTACAGAGGCTCTACAGTACATCAGGCACTTGGTCTCAATGGTATTAGAGGGATGCAAGAAAGAAAAGGTCATTGAAGTTGCAGAAAAAGCCTTGAGGTGGCTTTGGATTAAGAGGGATGACCCATGGTGTAGTGCTGGACACGAGCTAGGGACAGATCTCCATGGGAAGGGTATCTGATGATCAGAAACACACTATGATCCTGGGTTTATTAATAAAGATGTGTCCGAGCTGCACCGTCGAGTATCCGTGGTTCAAGTAAGCTCGTTTTCCTGAGAGGGGAAAAAAATAAATCTATATTAAATTATAATTAAACTAAGCTATCATTTCATCAGTTTGTTTCTCGCAGGAGTCACAATGACTGATTGAATTAAAATAAGCTCAGAATACAAACACTAGAATATAAATGTGACTTAATTACAAATCAATAAAAGTTTACTAAAATTTGAGCATAAGGTGAAAATAAAGTGACCTCAGGACATTTAAAGAAATGTATATAAATATTTGCAAGACACAATTCTTGGTTCCCTCTTATTAAGTACAAGAACAACCCGATTAAGTGCCTCGGATGATGCCACCATGTGGCCGTGTTGTGTCCCAACCCACAGGGACCATCTTTAAAAGCTGCAACGCATTGCAGTTATTCTGAATCCACAAGAGTACGTCATGTCTGCTACACACTTAGGTGCCTTTTGTGATATCCTGCTCTGCTCTAGATTAACAAAAATAGTGCACTACTTAGTGAACATGGAGTCGATTTGGACTTGTCACACTTTTGTGAATTGTGTTCAGCTCTAAGTAAAAAAAAACAAAAAAAACCTTCATCCTCTCTGAAGCTCTATGAGTCCAGATACAGAGAATAAGAAGAGGACGTGTTTGCTGTGTGAATAAGATATGATTCCTGAAATAACTCCATTAAATCACAAAACACCGCCGCTACATGGTGAAAATAGGGAAAGATTTTACACAAGGATTAAATATAAACTGGTAATGATCTCAGATGTGGGATAACGCAGTGACTCATACGGTACCTAGTAAATAATTTACTGCTGCATTGGTATAGACAAGAATTTATGTAGATATCTAGCTGAAGGTCTAGTTCATATGTAAGAACCACACATACACACGATATACAAGTTCAATAAATTTGTACAACAGCGCTGTTAAATTCTCAAATCTGATTGGTCAGAAAGTGTTAAAGTGAGTGGAAAAAAATGTAATTTTTATATATACATATACATATATATATATATATACATACACATATACATATATATATATATATACATACACACACACATATATATATATATATTATTTTTCCCCACTCACTTTCTCAACACTGTTTATTTTAGTGAAATATTTTATTTTTTTCCCCACTCACTTTCTCAAATCTGATTGGTCAGAAAGTGTTGAGAAAGTGAGTGAAAAAAATAAAAAAATAAAAAAATCTATATTTTATATTTAATGTTGAAGATATAAATATATTAACTATAAATAGGTAAGGAAAAAATAAACCTGAGACAATCTTTTTTATTACATAACAAATAAATAAATATTAGGTGAATCCACTTCAAGTGTAAAGAATAAAACATGTGGGAGTGTGACGACGTTAAAGGAAAATAACATCACGCTCCTAAGTATTTTATTCTTTAAATAAAATCCCAATTTACAACAGCAGAAAAATAAAAAAATCCAAACATTCTTTTTTTATTATATTTTATTGTTTCAAGTTGGTACAAAAGCCATCAGATCAGTTACCTTGTCAGCTTTCAAAGTGAAGCACGGGAATTCTCTTCAAAACGATGCCTTAACAACAGAGAACATGCACACACGCAAACAAACAAACAAACAAACAAATGAGACAAACCAAAGGGGAAGAAAAGCCTGTCTTCACTACAGAGAGACTCGAGGAAGCAGGATAGAGATGGGATGATGGACAGAAAGAGGTTCACATCAGTGAGGTATTCTCAGGCCTTGGCTGCATTAAGCATTGTTGGAAATGCTGATTGTGTGTAAAGGGATTCAGTAGGAGTTTTAATCAGGACGGAGCGATCCGTACAGGGCTTAAAGATCGAATGCTGCATCCATAAAGAGGGGAAGTTCTCCCTGAGCTGAAAGAATGGGAAGGAAACTGCACTCAGGACAGCAGGACACAGACCCATCACTGTGGAGTTAGAAATGAACAGCTTCTCCTCATCTTGAGGAATAACAGAAAGTCGGGGAAGGTGGAGGCATCCGGCAGCCAACAGCTGGGACGTCTCAGCAAGGGCAGGACTCCCAAAGCTGGTTGTAAACAGCACAAGCGTTTATGATATGATGGTATGAGTGTGAATCGATTTTTCAGTGTAACATCTGTGGGACAAATCACTATGTGCTACCAGGATAAATACCACAAAACGAACGCCTAATGCAGAACAATATAAAATGGGCTATCCTTTGTGATTCGATGATGACTCGCCACATCGTGCTGAAATGAGTTAACAGAGATGGAGAGACAGAGATGGAGCCGTCACAGGCTCTGCAAAAGCACCGAGGTAGCTATTATGTTAGTGAGTCTACGGTGTATTCTACAATGGACAACAGTCTAAACGTGTGTTGTGTTGTGTTGTAGTGTGATGTAGTCTGGTTAAGGTTGGTGTTTTGTAGGATGCGTCAGTACAGCAACGTTTAATTCGGGCTGATTAACAATAAATCAATTAGCCTCATGGCTGATGTTGGGATGCTTATAAAATGTATTAAAAAATGTATTTAAAAGCTCTGCTGCTCAATTTTACACACACGCGCACACACACACACACACACACACACACACACACACACACACACACACACACACACACACACACACACACACACACACACACACACACACACACACACACACACACACACACACACACACACACACACACACACACACACACGGTCAAGATGCTCTACATTTTGGCTGCATGTGTTTTAAGACTCTTACACAGCTAAGTAAAAAAGTTCCTGAAGGCTAAAAAGCCCACATTCAGTGATCCAGGGTGGAAGACTCCCCTCAGCTCTGAGTCAGTTCTACCTAATAAATGAAAATAAAATGGTTGTTGACGTTCCTGTGGCTGCTACAACAGATTAAAAAGTGTACCAGGTCATAAAGGCACCGATTAAAGGTGCAGACAAAACAATCAATTCAGTTAAAATACAGTTTTGTTTGCCTGAAGCCCAAACTAATTGTCTAAAATGAGCGCATGAATAACTACTAGATCAGCAGCCAGGTTTTTATCAATCATCTGAAGCAGAACTGAGGATCCACTTCTAATACGTAGACTCAAATGTCTGTAAAGTAAATTCTTTTTTTTTTTTTTAAAAAGGGAGCGAGAGAGCGCGAGAGAGAGAGAGAGAGAGAGAGAGAGAGAGAGAAATCAGACAGAGCGAGTCTGTTTAATCAGAAACAGGTTTGTAGTTATTTTTCAGAAGTGGCAGGTGATGACACGTCAGATTATTTAGCACAGCACTCAATGCAGTGAGATCTGCATAGCAACCCTTACATTTCTCACGTTCCTGTGTCACGCGTCACATATCCGAGTGCCACAAGCTCTGTGTTTACTACCTGGGAAAGTAAAATATATGGTATGATATTACTATTATTATATTACTATTTTATTTCTGCTCCATAATTCATGGTGAAAGTTGACTAACGAATCATTGCACGTTATAACCGGTGACAAAAAAAAAAAATCATCGAGATCAAATCAGTCAGTTCCTCTTTAATAATTTAGTTATTTAATATGAATGAATATTTATATATTATGTTCATGATAGGGGACGTCTCCCTCACATACAAATATCCACTTAAATCGATTATGTTTTCACATGATGATTCCTTTACTGTCCGGTATCCAGATCCTGTGATTCTATTTCTATGGGTCCAGGCTTTGTATGTGCCAATATTACATTTTCCTATCAGGGGAAGCTGGATGCTAACTAAAAGAAGCTTTGACAGATGAATAGCCCCAGAGGTCATGCTATATTTTGTTAGCATGCTAAATGTAACCATAGGAACAAGAAAATGTTAGTGGTTATCAAATCACTAGTGAACATGAATCCCAGTATTTGCTTTGGCCAGGGTTACAGGTTTATCTGTACTGGTGGTGCAACGAATGTCCTTAACCTTTCACCACAACCATAAAGGAGGATTATTTTAAAACTTTAAATGTATATATTGTCGCTGTCGGGCGGAAACCTCGTATGTCCAAATTTGGTCAATTTCATATTTTTTCACATATCGATGCTATTGGTCAGTCCCCACGTGGGTCTGTTATTTTTACAAGTTATTAACCAATCTAAAGTCTTGAAAATAGCTTGAGCGCAAATCTCATAACTCCACTGGACACTTCAACTGTCCACCTCTTCCTCACTCTGCGGGAGAGCTTCACGGCATATTTCTCCTCAAGAAGAGTCGCAACGAATCAACACGTCTTCTGAGGTAAATGTCTTCAAAACACTGGGCTCAAAGAAAAAAAAATCTTGACTCCCGCTAGTTCTGGTGCTCGTCTGAGGACAGGAATTTAGCGCAAGACAATCCACTGTAACGCGGACTAAACCCTGTGTACTGCAGATAAGGTACAGCGTTTTTTTAATTTCCTGAAAAATAACGGTTTTGGAGATACGAGGATTCCGCCTGACAGCGACGATATACATATTAATGTACAAATTCCTCTCTAACAAGGTCAGGGCTTGATGGTATGTCTCAGATTTGTGCTGATCTGTGTGAGCACGAGGGTAAGTGAGGTGACGTGTGTAAGTCAATCTGTATAAAAGCATCTCTTATCTGCTGAACCTTAGAAGACACTGAGGTGTGGCCCAATGTCCAGTGTGGCCCTAAAATGCTACCTATCCAGGAAGCTACCTTTTGAGTAGAACACAACGGGAGTGATATTTAGAAATGTCCAATTTGCTTCCAATAGGAAAAATGTGGTGTACCGCAGAATCTAGTCTATAAAATACAGCTGCAGATCGTTCAGATACAGCAAACAAACACACACAAACACACACACGGAGCAGAGTTTCTTAAAGGATAGGGCAGTGGTTTTGGTCTGTAATTAAAGGGACAGATATGTATCTGTTTTGAGAATAATTGCCGACTTCCTAAATAACCCTTAAACTATGGTTTCTTAATAATTTCATCACTATTCAAACCACTAACTACATTAACACTTATCTAGCCCTGATGCTTAGTTCTCTTCCCACATCACTGTGTGTCTGAAGACCTCAGACTATTGCTCTGAGGTGGAAGTATTCACACACATGCTCGCACACACACACACACACACACGATAGCTACATATACACTGAACACACACAGCCAAGGCTACACATAGGACGATGAAAATGAGAAACAAAAAAAATAAAATAGGGCAGAGACAGAATGAAACTCCAAAACGTACACACCAATAATTTTACATTTGAGTAACATCGATACTATGCATAAATAAAAACAGTAAGTATTTTTAAGTTAGCATATTTGATTTACATAAAAAAAAAAATCTCTAACATCTAAATGCGTTTTCTTTTTTTGCAGCAGTGATGGTGATGGATCGACTTGTAAGGGTTAAGTTCGTGTTATATCACAGACAATTTGGTGTAAAGGATGATTATTGCATCACTAAAATTGAGTAGAATGTTGTTTTTTTTTTAACCATTAGCATATTAGCAAAGAAACACTGTAATATATTACTGTAGCTCCTCAAACCCTCCCAGTTCACTCCCCAATCTCACCCGGGCACTTCCTGTGGCAACTCACACTTCCATTTGTATGCAAAACGCCCAGTCTTTTTTCTTTCTTTTCTTTCGTTGTTTTTTTTTTTTTTTTTTAACCTTCGTTCAGGTCATTTTTAGTTTCAATTGAAAATATATAATTCTCTGTTTGTCTTAAGGATTAAGAAAAATTCACTACAAAAAGGTCACTTATAAAGCAGAGGAAATAAAAAACAGTCCGAGTCAAGAAAAGCCACATGCTACGCTGCTAAATTCTGCACCACGCCCAAATAGTACACCACCACAGAATAGGAAAATCATCACAGGTGTACTATCCAGACAGATTATTTAGCACAGAAGTATGTGGTTTTGTACAGGGAAAGAGAAACGAATAGAGTGATGTCAGGTGGGAGAGGGAACGTGGCTCTCCATTTTGCGTGGCAGAAGGTCTAAAAAGGTTGAAAAGTTTAAAGAAAACGGAGAAAGATACGTTGTGTGACTTTAATAAAGTTCAGTTAACGGTTTTACGAAAAAAAAGGACTGAGGAGTGCACGGGGCTGAGGAGGCCCTTTCTGGATGGTCTAGAAACGGTCAAAGGTCAGTCGACGGGCCCCTGGAAGATGAGTCGCACGTGGCTGTGGCCGGTGCTGAGCTGCTGGGCGCAGAAGGGGCATGCAGCATGGAAGGTGTGTGTGCCGTGTGGAAGTGGGATTTGGCTCCAGAAAGCAGCCGTCTTCTCCGAGCACACGTGTCCGCACGGGCTGAAGGCATGAGTGGGAGGAGCGGCGTCAACATAAAGCCCTGCTTCGCAGCCCAGCCATAGAGGTACGTAGGGCCCCCGGGCGCGGCACATCGGGCACTCACGCTCAGTTCCACCCCCTGCCCCGCCTCGCTCACCCCAGTCGTGATATCCGTGCACGTGGCCGCACTGTAGGTATGCCCAGGGCTGCTTCTCGGCCACGGCACCCTGGCACCGACGCATGCTCGGAAACGCCAGTGTGTTGAGGCCCACGGGACATTGTGGCCGTGCTGCGTTCAACTCCTGCCGCAGCGCCTCCAGGTGTTTCAGAGTAGGTGCGCGCCGAAGACCCTCTGCGGTGCGCCACAGCATCGTAGCACCACACAGGTCAATCAGAGCACCGTCTGAAAGCTCATGCGTTTCACTCTCCACCTGAGGGAAGAAAGGATACAGGAAAATGAGCATCATCCTGTGATCTGTAGCCACAGATATAGAAGACACATCTGGTATTTTCACATCAAAGGATCAGATAAGATTTTTTTACTTGTTGTAGCACTGCACATAGACTCTGATGGAACACGTTCTCTGATTTGTGGCTCAGGACGTTTGTCTTCAAATCGGACCAAAAAGAATAAATAAAACTTCTGCCATATAGGATTTCTCCGGAATGAAAATAAAGGTGTTGAGCTCACACTGTGAGTAACTACACTCACAGGACAGTTTACTGTTAAAGTAAAGTACTGAAAACACATGAGCATCAGAGTAAATGAGCAGAACTGATAACGTTTAGCCAGCAGAGGGCGCTACACTCCAGCTTTCAGTGTTCACACAGCAACACCAGTGTCCCTCTGAAGGAGATACACACGTATCTGTAGGCTATTTAGATGTCTGTTTGTTTTGACAGAGGTTTATACATCTTGATGCTATACACAAGCATGTTTGTTTGCATGACATTTTAACCCTTTTGTGTTTTAAAGAAACAGTAAATTAAAATCACCTTTTTCTCACACAAATATAATATACACATTAACACTAACTTGGGTTCTCTTAATGGTTTATTGCAGGTTACAAGATCGCAACTCAATCGTTTATAAAGTTGAGCACTTAAAAGATATTCAATGAATAAATAAATAAATAAATTAAAAAAAAAAAAAGGAAGTGGAAAACAAACAAAGGAAAATGAACCAAAAAAGAAAATAAGGATTTCAATACTTCATACAAAGGCGAGTGGGGAAATTGATCGTGTAACTCGACTGAAAGATGAATATAAAATAACAGTTAAATTACATAATAGTCTCTTGGGATCCTCAGCTCAATAACCTCAAGCTCAGATGGCATTTAGACAAAATTTAGCTAGCATCAGGCTTCCATTACAGCCAGGCCATTGTATTTATTTACCAACAGCACTGGGTCTCCATTACACACACACACACACACACACACACACACACACACACACACACGCGCGCACGCAGACACTCGCGCACGCAGACACTCGCGCACGCAGACACTCGCGCACGCAGACACTCGCGCACGCAGACACTCGCGCACGCAGACACTCGCGCACGCAGACACCACTGTGGGTTCTATGAAGTTCAGATGTTTTCTTGCAGTACCACTGTCAAGAGCCTAACTGGGATAAACACAGCGTCTGTATAATGTGGCTTAATCCTTAAAGCAGTTTTGAACAGTTTCTTGTGGAGGTGTTATCAAACATCCATGCGCCAGCACTGGGGCTCATTAAAGACTGTTTTGATGATCAGTTTGTAAGGCTGAAAGGGTTTGTTGGACGGTACTGATGGTATTTTAGTTTTGGTTTGTCCACGGTGGCCAGCGTTTGGCCTCCATTAACACAAACTCAGACTAGAGCAGCTTTAACAGCTTTAGAGCACTAGAGTGCAATTCAGTTTGGGTGTTTTGATGATTTCACTGTCACGTACCTGCTTGATCTCTTGAGCAGCGTAAAAGTGAGTTTGAGAGGGAAAAATCTAATAATTTCCATTCTTGCCTTGTGTTATTAAATCAAACTGATTTTCCTATTGTGCCACTGGAAACTAGTCAGTCCTGAAAGATGGAGTGTGCTGCCAATGACATGTTCATGACACCTCTTTAAATTGTATAATACTACTATATGACTTCGTGAAGACAACCAGAGACATGCTGTACATACTAAGATGGCTAAGAGTCTTATTTGTAATAAAGTACGGGTGAACTCTAATCATTTTCTTTGAGGCAATCGTATTGCATCTTAGCAGCAATTCTTTTTTTCAGCCGTATAATTAATATACATTGAGATAAAATACTATTTCAGATGGTGTGGTCTGTGAAGTCTGATGTCACTAGTTACGCCAAACATCAGGTATTACACTGAAAAAAATACCTAACCATAACCCTAACGCTTTCTTACTAAACATTCATTCAAATGACTATTTTGGAAAAAAAAACAAAACATTTTTATAAAGCTTCAAGTGTGGTTAAACAAATTCTTGCTAAGATTAAGCCAAAGCCTGGTTAACGTGTGACCTACTCAGAAACAAGACCTGTGAGTGTGTTTGCTCTGAAGCTAATAAGAATGATTAGTGTGAAGCCTTTTGAGCCAAGGAGCTGATTATTCTGTGCTGCGTGTGTGTGTGTGTGTGTGTGTGTGTGTGTGAGTGTGAGAAACCCTCAACCCTCTCTCCTTCTACCACAGACTTTTTATCCTCCCTAATAATACCTCTGCCAACAGTGGGTGTATGGCCTTTCCATTACGGCCTAAATGAAGATGTTCATCCTTTACAGCAACAAGGAGCAAAAAAAGATGGACAGACAGATAGAAAACTCAGTCTGGCTGTTCTGTCTGACGCACTTAGCAGATCAGCTGCTGATCATCTTACAGCATCACATTACACAGATACAGAGTTGCTCTGACACACACACACACATGCGCGCACGCACACAAAGTCTTGTGTGCACGGTTACTACAGTAACAGCAGTAACAGCATCCAACAGTAGTCAGGGCAGGAGATAGACAGACACAAGGACTGCTAAAAGAGGTGTGAGGTGAGAGCCAAAAACAAACTGTTAAACACTTCCACCTCTCAGGCCAACTTTCCACTAGGTGTAAGATGAAGACAAGAGACAGGCTCTTCTCTGGATGTCAATACCTCTATATTTCTCTCTATGTTCCCAAGTAGACGCAACTGTCAAAGCACAGTTGGACAACTTTTCTAGATTTTGGGTCATGAAAACATTTTCATAAACTTTTTCTTTTCTAAGTGCTTTAGTAAAGAAAGAATACGACTTATATGGGTATTCATCCAAAGGGTTTCAACATTGGTTTTGGAAAAGAGAAAGTATTGTGCCACTGTTTATGTAATTTGCCATGTAGTAAGCTTTATAAATCTTTAATTCAGTTTACTTAGAATATTCAGCAAACGGTAGAAAAATCAGCAACAATAAGAACGACGATGAAAAGTCCTTTAAATTTAGCGTTGGATGTAAAGCTCAAGAACATTTAAAATGCCACATATCTCAGAAGGAAGCTGCTGCCGTTGGAATAAACATTGGCGTTTGATAATATTTGGATTTCTAATCTTCATAAGCTTTATCAGAACAAACAGGAGTACGTCATGTGATTAACGCAGGACAGCTTTCCATTTATAATACAGGGTGTGCCAATGTGTGTGTATTGGAGTGTGTGTGTATGGTCGTGTACCTCTATTTGTGTGCGTATGTCTGAGTAAGTGTGCATCAAAAGACTTCTGCTGTTGTATAGATGAGTTTATGAAAGTTTATAACTTGTATTTATTTATGAAAGTGTATAACTTGTATTCACTTAGATATGTTTCTCCAAAATGTGTGTGTGTGTGTGTGAGAGAGAGAGAGAGAGAGAGAGAGAGAGAGAGAGAGAGAGAGAGCGTTAGATATGCTGCAGTTGACTGTAATTGACACACAGCATGTGGACAGCCTGATTTACATTAATTGCAGTGAACTGTGTAGGCACGTGTGTGTAATCTTACCATTTTGCCACGCTGCTGTGAGGATCGCGTTTCCCGGAGGGTAAAGACGTTGCCACACACTGAGATCTCCCTCCATACGCCGGGTTTGGAGTCCTCGGTGAAGCCATTACGTGGGTGCATCACCAATACGCCATTCGTCGTTAAGCCGTCCATCTGTCCGTCTGACGTTCTCCATTTCGCTGCCTTCTCCTGGAGGACGAGAGGTTTAGCTAAAAATCCAAAACTTAAAACTTTTCATAGTCATTATTCACACAGGCAGCAGAAAGCCCACATTGACAGACAGCAACATAGTATATACTGTACCACACTCCTTAGTTTTTTGTTTTTTTTTTAAATATCTTATCTTTCCCAAGTGACCGACTTCGAAGCACCCTATCATATGGTTACATAATCTCACTCTGCAGAAGCAACATGTCATCGGATCCCCTTTGGAAAAAGCTGGCCTCCTGCTGTGTTCAGGAACGGGACCTACTGTTATCTCCTCATGTTACATTAAGAGCCACAGCAGTAAGCAAGACTGGCCACAGCATGACATTTTTAAAATCAGAACAAAATCCTATATTGAGTTGGGCTACGTGATTAAAACCTAAAACGATGATCAGGTTCAATTATTTAGCTAAATGATGAAATCGCGGTTAAATACTTCAATCATTCAGCTAATTTGGAAGCAAAATGTACTTTTTAAATTTTTTTATTAATTTAAATTGACAGCCGGTCTTTATACTGCTCCGTGTCACAATAAGACTTTTGAACATTTAATGTAGAAATGAATGGTTCAGCTACAAACTCAGAGCTTAGCTAAGCCCTGCACTTTTAGTTATACGTGTAGCCAAATGCCTATAAGTGCTGTAGAGTCCTTGAATAAGCCCATTATCTTAAAGATGCCCCAAGTGCACACTTCCACCAGCACATTCCTCTGTTCGATCCGGGGCAAAATGAGAAAACTGTCACATCTGGTGAGTGAGGGCTAACACAGAGACCCTGGGCTCATTCCAACGCTGACTCTATTAGAAGGTACAATGCACTTTTAAAGGGCCCAAGAGACACTTCCCTTAAAACAACTTTGGGCGACTCAACATGTTTAATGACGACGCTTGCCTTTTCCTGTCAGTGTCTCCTTACCCCTAGGAAAATGTTTTTGGAGGAGTCGAAGCCGGCGGCGTAGATGCGGGCCATATAGGGTGGGGTTCGCTGGCATATGATGCGGCAGGCGAAGCGTGAGATGGTGCTTTGTACGGTCTGTGTGTCGGAGTTACTCTGACTGCCGGGGATGGTGTCCGTCACCACAAAATCTATCGGACTTTCTGTGGATCGCCCAATCTGAGGACACAGAGAACCATACAGATTTTGACACTGCAGATTGCGATTAACTTCTCTTTTTATATTTACTTACCAAAAAGGAATGTATCATTTTCTGATAATGGAAAGGAATAGCGTTTTACACCCTGCCCTTCCTATCTCGTACCAGCACAAAAATGACTCGCCTTGTCTGGCTTATTTTAAACCCAAAGCAAACAGTTCCACAGTCGCACATTGTTCTCCACCCAGTAACACAGTTGGAGTTAAAACAACGTCCTTGGTTAAGTTTATAAAAGAACCTTGTACTGAATTAAACCAGATGGAGGAGGCAAGGCGTGTTTAGGGATATTTCGCTGTTCCTGTGACCGTGTGCAAGTTTGACCCAAACCTCCACAGTTTAGAGGAACACAGCAGGCTTTTTATAAACATCTTGTTCTAGAAGCTTTGTTTCATCATAGCCTTTATTTCTGATATTTAATGCAATTCATGAACAATCATTGTTTGGTATGTAACAATAATTCTTTAATAGAGTGAGAGAGTGTGTGTGTCTGTGTGTGTGTGTGAGTGTGTGTACCTGGAACATGTCTGTATTGCTGTCGTGATTGTACTCTACCACCACGGTCTGAGCTCGGGAAAGAGTGTAGGAGATACTGTGCTGGTCCTTGTTACTGATGGCCTAAAATAAGAGAAAGAGAGAAGGGGGGATAAAATAGCAGAAAAATAACAGTGCCAGACAGGGTGAGAGGGAGAGAAATCGAGAAAATAAAAGACAAAGGACAGAATGTGTTTAAATATGAAGAGTGACATTGGGAGAAAAAGAGTGAACGTTAGTAAGATATTAGGAGGATGAGAGAAATGGTCCGTTACAGAGAAAGCGAGAGAGAAGTCAGAATGACACAGAGAGAGAGAGAGAGAGAGAGAGAGAGAGAGAGAGAGAGAGAGAGGGAGAGGGGGAGAGAGAGAGAGGGAGAGGGTGAGAGAGAGGGAGAGGGAGAGAGGGAGAGAGAGGGAGAGGGGGAGAGGGAGGGAGAGGGAGAGAGAGGGAGAGAGGGAGAGAGAGAGAGAGAGGGAGCGGGAGAGGGTGAGAGAGAGAGGGAGAGGGAGAGGGAGAGGGAGAGAGAGAGAGAGAGAGAGAGGGAGCGGGAGAGGGAGCGGGAGAGAGGGAGAGGGAGAGGGAGAGAGGGAGAGGGAGAGAGAGAGGGGAAGTTTAAGAAACAAACAAAAAAATCTATAGGAAATCAACAGCATGTGAACTCTATTGGCTCAGTTTCACAGATCTTGAAGTAAACACATATATAGTGTTTTTATTACTTTCTAAAAACAGAACACACATGAATGAAGTATGCAGCTGTCAGATGTAGCACCTACATCATTCTGTGCTTGCTCCAAATCATTAAACTGTGCTGCTGTTCATAAAGCCACACTCAAACGGTGCCATCTTTTCTATAACTCGAGCTTAAAGGAATTCATTTGTGCAAAGAATGTTCTACACAACTGTATGTGATTCTGTTTCGACTAACATTCCCTAATTGTATTTGCTTCACTTTTTCAAGTTCACTTTGTAAACTGTTGTGCTGGAGCAGATTTTCATTTCAACAGGACTAACACTTCATCTCACTGCACCACATTTACTGATGACTTACAGATGAAGCTCAAGACAAAACAATTTGCTTCTTTGAAAAGGTGTGCTAGGCATTCGAAGTTCGGATTTATTAGCTTACGAAGCAGGAATGCACCCATGTTGAGTGTTGAATGTGGTGCAGTTTCAGAGCAGAGGCAGAGAAGCCCAGGCATCGTTCACTAGCTCAAGCACATCCAGATGTGAGACAACAAAGGTGTGAGAGCCTACATCCTGTGCCAGGGTGCCAACGCATGTGTACCTTAGCTGCTGGAGACATGTGACGTGTGCACTAAGGCTTCAGGTACAAATCTAACAGAATACTATTAACAGGTTCTCTATGTTGGTATTGCAGATTTATTTCTTGTTAATTCTGCTCACGGCAACATAATATTAAATATATGGCTCTAATTTGTGTCTTTGTGGTACGGAAGCTACATAAACAGTGCTGTGTGTGCGTACCTTGGCTGCTTGTGGTGTGCAGGCTATGTGGACAGTGCTGGGTTTTACTCCGTTTGCTTTGGGACGCTTGAAAAGAGAAAAGCGGCTCTTCCGCCTTCCGCGGTCTCCATTTGGGAGAGAGCCATTGTACCTGAATAAGAAAAAACACACACAGAAACATAAAAAACTATAAATATAAAAGCATATAGTTTCTATAAACCATTAATAAAAGCACAGATATAATGACGTAGATCCAGAGCAAGGCAGAATACAATTTTGCCCGTAGCATCTTTCGTGAGGCTAAAATCAATACACGGGAAAATGAGACGATACAGACCTTGACCACTGAGTGTTGGATAAAAGTGTAATAAATCCCTGCTAAGGGTGAGAGATTTATTCTTCTGCTTTTAAAGATTTCCACAGACGTGTGCCAGAGCTGAGAATGTGCAGCACAGACCAACACGCCCTTTGCTCCTTTAATACCTGCTCTGTGTGTTGTGTGCACGTGTGGCCCACAAACATAAATGCTAGAGCAATCATGGCTATTGTCTGCTCAGAAAGCAATAACTTAACAAATACTAATGTTCTTGCAGAGCCGCTAGCGAGAGGTTTAGCCAAACAAGCACATCTGTGTGTGTGGTCCTGGAATAAAAACGGCTTCAGTGCACAGGGGATAAAGTACATCGCTTCTCATGAGTACAACTCTTTCGCTCCTGAGCTTCTTGATGGATGTTCACTGAAACAAAATCGATGCCTCCATTCAACGCACCGCTGAGCTAAATCAATGTGTCAGAGAAAAGACCCCAGAGTGTGTGAGCTCCTTATGGGTGAGGCTATAGCACACGCTATTCTACTTGCGTGTTTGACGGATACTGAGAACCATCATTAGGCATGCACCGTTTTTCAGGCATATATACACTGCAGCTCACAGCACACATGATGTTTGTGAGCTGTAAATCGCACTTATAAATAAAGCCGCTTGTGGTCTTCTGAAGGACAGCAGTTAGCTACACAATATTTCCTAATAATTTAAACACTCAAAACACTTGTCTCAGTTTTTTAATAATAGATTATACAAGGACAAATACTTGGGGGTGTGCGGTTATAGAAGAATAAGCAACAATACGGTGGGATGCAGCTCAACATAAATCGATGCTACTGTAAAAAGCTCAAAGTTCATTCTTTTCCTGTGTGGATTCAATTTTTCACAGTTTTGTTTTATTATATCTATATATAATAAATATATAATGTATATAATAATATAGAATGTCCCCAAAACAAGCGTGTCCTTATCGCTTATGTCATAGCAGCTATAAACCATCCTATAAAACAGCTCATCAGGTTACTGAGAAACCAGAAAGTACAAAGTCCACTTGTCCTGAAGACTTCCACGTCTCTGAAATGTTCCTGGCTGTTATAAAGAGCTGACATCCAAGACTCTTTCCATAAATATTTAATGAACCACTCCTTACAATAAGTGTCACCATATAAAAGATTATTCACCGTGTTGCATAATCTATTCATTATTGTATGAGTGTCCATCGTACACATCCCTACTACTGCAATACTGACACAGCTGCTGTTTTAAAAAATTCATCAACTCCTTCAGACCAATGAGAACTGAGAATTCAACATGATGTGCATGTCTGTGTGTATATAGAAGAGGCCATAAGTTGAAACCGACTAGCACGTAATCATGGAAAAAATGTGTCTTGGGCCTCCAGGGATGGAGTGAGTGATGGAGAGAAACAGGACAATAAAATATTGCAAGATTCCCGGACAAGCTTGGTGAGTCATGGTTACTATGCATACAACTGCTCATCATGTTCAGTAAAAAGAAAGAAAAAAAAGAAGAAAGAAAAATGTTCAATATTGCCTGAAGTGTGGAACAAGGGAAGCACAAAGAGAGCAGTGGAACATTGGAAGAGGAAGACGGGTTGGTGGAAGAACAGAACAGTAATCAGGAAAGATGTTTTTCTTCACTGTTAGAACAAAGAAACTGTATGGCACTACATATGGTCTACATATGGTTACACCAAAAGACTCGGACCATGTACTAGAACACAGATACCCCTCAACTACCACAATCCCCATGTCTTGGAGTTTAGAGGCTCATAAATTACCCTCATCCCCATGTACTAGTGTAACGTGCAAAATCACCAAGATTCAAAAATAGATATTTGAGATATTTATATATATATTTATAGTCAACTTGCAAAGATAATAGGCTTACAAGCTGTATAATTAGTTTAGGTTCCACATCTGGGCAAGTCCCAACTGCATTCAAGACAACAAGGGTTATTCCCATCCTGAAATAACCACACTTCTTGTCAGATATGAGCAAAATACCGACCAGTATAACTTCTCTCTTTTTTTTTATATTCAATTCTTGAATATACTGTTTGCGACCAACCATCTCTGAGTCCTACCCAGAATGAACTACAAGATCCAAACCAATCTGGCTTCAAAGTAGGAAACTCCACAGAAAATGCCATCAGCCCTAATCCTCCTTGACCTTTTAGAAGCAATTCACACAGCCGATCAAAAAAACTCACCTGTCCACCTGCATTATTCTTGAAATCCTTGAAGTTCTTCCACTATACCTGCTCTTTGAGGGAGGTCATATACTCACGTGGCTTTTCATACCACTGCTCAGCTCATCCCATGACACTCATGCTTCTGCACAGATCTCAGCATGCCTGGCAGACATCTCATCATGGAGGGCAGGTCATCAGCTGAAACTAAAACCCAGTGAAGCCTAAGATGCTGTACATCCCTGGAAACACATCCCCATGTTGTGATCAGATCTCTCTGTGTCACTGCACGCAAGCTTAGGGTAGTCCTTGACAACCAGCTGTCCTTCGTTAAACTCCCGGGTTCTCCTTTACAGAATCAGAGGATCTGCCTCTGAGCTCTATTTGACTTCTACAAATGATGCAGAATGCAGCTACATGACTTTACTTCCTCATGTTCTCCCACACCACCCCATTCCTTCCACTGGCTTCCTGTAACTGGCTGCATCAGATATAAAAGAACAACACTTGTCTACAAAGCCAACGATGGACCAGTGCCCACTGACCACACAATGCTGCCTCTGAACCTCTAGCACCATTTAACAGGTCCAACCATCTCAATGGTACAAGGAAGACATTCGCTGCGGAATGAACGGAATGAACTACCCTAAGCTCTCTGGCGGACTGTCCTCAAGGAAGACTAAAGACCTACCTCTTCACCAAGCACTTTAATTAGCTATCATTTAAATATATAGTCTTGTGTTTATACTCTCCTCATCAACATGGTTTTAGACTGACGCTACTCGTAGCCCCTGACCTAGCGAAATAGCAATAGGCTATGTTTGTTCTGAGATCACAAAGTACTTCTGTAGGCTGCCCTGGATAAGGGCATCTGCTACATGCTGTAAATGTAGGTCACCAAGCAAAGCTCTTTTATACACGATACACAACGAGCGTTGACATTGTACCAAATCAAAGTTTCCCACACATATAAAACAAACACGTGTGAGATGCACAAATGTTCAATAATCAGAATGACTTTTTCAATGCATTTTTAAAACATTATAAATTTATTAACATCAACACACTCAGTGATAAGTTGTAACTTACAATGTGACCGGTATATAAACTTTCACAACCAATGCTGTCACCAGCGATAGCGATTAAACCTTCACGGAATCCCTAATCAGCCTCATCAGCAACACGGTTATGCAAAGTTTATCTTACTTATCATTTTTCCACATGTGCAATTTGAAATTTCTTATGAAGGCTTTTTAGTGGGGCACCAAAATAAAATGCAAGCTTACCCGAGTACGATGAGTTCTCCGTATTTAATTGGCACTTTGGTGGAGGAGGAGGTGGAGATGTTCTCCTGCTCGGGAGAAAACATGGGCACGGTGTGTATATGTGCGTGTGAGTGTGTCTAGGTGTGTGAGTGAGGATTCTGGCTCTCCAGCTATGACCACTACACAGTCACACGGTCAGCCTTAGCTTCGACCTCAGCTTCATCGCCAGCTGCATCTTCATCATCAACGCTGCATGAATCCTGAGGGGAAGAAAATTAGGGATATTAAACCAAAATATCAAGACAAAAGTGATACTTTGACTCTGCATCCATGTATAATGAGCAGTGCCAAAGCCTATTTCACCACAAGCATTAATAATAAAATCATTAAAAAAATATATATTTATTAATGCTAAAGCTCATGGAATTACTTTGTCAGTAATATAAGTCACATAGAGAAAGATAAACAAGATCCTAGTTCTGGTGAATTTCATGAACTGAAAAGGAAATAGCAATAAATGTAATATCTGTCATCTCTAGGTCAAGTACATTACGCAATAATATAAATAGAGTCATGTAAAATCCTCTGAACTCAGTTGTAAATGCCTCATAGGCTTTCCAAATAAACTACACTCACATAAATACTACAAAATGAGATTTAAAAAGACAAAACAGCATCTGGCAAGAGAACAGACACATGCACAAACAAGTCAACGATGGCGTCTTGGAAATTTCTAATATTGTCAAGCTCTAATCTTTCTTCTGTTTCAGATAACATGACCTCGCTGTCCACAGACGATGGTCAGAAACACTGAGCAATTTGTGCAGTTATTGGTGAAGGCAATTTACTGGTATCAACTAACTGCCATGAATAAAGGAAAAAGGTTTTACTTCATTAACAATCCTTGAACCTTAATTAATGGTTGCGACCTTTCTCTCATTCTCAAGTAAAACATTTTCGTTGTTCATGGTTCATTGTTCCACTAAAGACGTCTGAACTTTAAACGACTGGGATTATCTGAATAATAAAACTAGCATTTTGTCATAAATTTGGGGGGGGTATTTAATTTGCTGTCTCTTCTTGTCCCTTCAGATCTTCTGACTGATCACCTGTGTTCTGCAATGAAACGTTTCCACACGTGGCACGACTGTTCGCTGAATGGATTGATGAGGATAAAAATCATTTTAAATCAAATGCTATGACCCTGGCAGTCACCAAATATCAAACCGTAGGAAGGCGTCTGACAGATTTTGCAGCGATGTGCTAGACGGTCTCCATTACAATCAACAACATACCAGCTGAGGAAAACTCTTTTGGAAAAATGGTGTTCATCCATCCTTCTAGTAATGTTCCAGAGAATCAGCACCTAACCACAACCACTCAGAAGCTCTTCTAGTCACGACTGTAATGCGGTCTGAATAGAGTATTATATTAATCTCGGTTATATTTTCTCGTTAAAAGCAAATTGTGTAGAACAATACGACTCTACCACGCAAATCTGTGCCACTGTGTTCAGTATATCACACCTGAACACACACATCCAGGGCAAGAAACATGATAATTGTGGAAGTTTCACCCAATTTCGTAAATATTAAAGGAAATAGAGTGAATGTTACTGGTTACGGGAAAAAAAGACTCAAAAAGTCAATATTTTGTCTCATCCTTCCTCTTCTGGTGATAGCGCTGTTTCCAGGAAAATCAATAAAGACAGATATGTGATATTCTCAACCACGTGCCCAAAAGCAAAAGGGACGCTCTGTATCCTTTAACATACAGTCAGCTGCAATGCTGTTCATCGTTTAGAAAGAATTCAAGCATCAAGCGGTGGGTTTGTCTATATGGTTTGTGAATCAGCTTCTCTTGTCTTATTCTGTTATATTTTCATTGCTATGTAATGAACATTATTATTTTTTTTTTGCATATGCCTGCACTTCAGTAATACAGAATAAATATCCTGTAAAAAACGTCAATCAGAAGCCTCTGTACGACAGAAGGAATGGGCACGCTGGTAGACCAGTTACACCTCCGTCCGTGTGTTGTATTCTTTGTTATCTGCTCATCAGCTACAGCCAATCAATCATATGCAGCATTAACGTTAAGAGGCGAGACAGGAAGTCTGGCCTGGGCCTCTGGAGGAAAAGCCGTAATTCAAGCTAAAGAACTCTCACACGTGCTGCACAGGAGTCTGTGTGACACAGGAAGTGATGTCACCATGGACAAGCAGACCCTTTCCGCAAGACACAAGGCACCATGTGAGTAAGAAAATACTCATTCACACACACACACACACACACACACACACACACACACACACACAGCTAACTAGAGCATTTGGTCTGCAATTTAGTGAAAAATCACTGACAGACAAAGAGAAAATGATAATGTCATGTCTAATCAGGGACATGAGCTAATTAGGTAAAGGGTTTTGATATTAGTTTGCTAATGCTAATGTGTATAATGCTGGCACACTGACATGCAAATAGAAAGTTAGCTGAATAATATAATGAGTCAGTCATGAAGCAAAACTCGAGCGATTACATACAAAGCTGCAAGCGGTTGTTAGATAATGTTCTAGTCAGTTTCTAACCACAGTGCAAGCAATTCTCAAATCTGACTGCTCATACGGTGTGAAATATTATTGTTGCGTAACTGCGTGGCTCAGACACGAGTTCCAGTTGTAAATTAAAGGACAGGTTTATATAAAATGCACTCTAGTATGTTATTTTACTATTTTTCAGTAACGGCTCGTTCATGTACGTACATTAGGTGATGTGAGCTGCTTAACTTCACCTAGTAGGAACTTATTCAACAAAGTGAAACCTATAACTGTTTATGTGGTGAAGTCTTCAGTTAAGAGACGTTTATTTAACTTTTATGGAAGGTGTTTTGAATGTCTGTGCTGTGGAACGATCACGGTGTGAAGCAAAATCATTTTCTGTTTTGTCTGTAAAACACCAAAGAGATACTGTGAGGATGTTCCACAACAGTAATCCGTTAAAGTGTGTAATGTGTTGTTCGTTTATAAGTGAAACACTGTATTAGGTGGCAAATCCTGGTGCTATAAGTGAAATAACAAAATCCAGACTGTGCTGTTATACAAAAACAATCCACCGCTTTACATCGTAAATCCGTTGTGGATAAGTTTCATATAGTCTGTTGAATGTTATTCCTTCTATATTTCTTACAGCAAAACAAAGAGCATTTTTTCATGGGCACACTATGTCTCACTATTAAATAATCTTTTGTGAACCTTTATCTGAATCGTGATGTTTGAATTGATATTTGGTGATCTCGTTTCAGAGTTGTTCCTGTACCGCAACCGACAGGAATAACAGTGAGTCTGCGTGTTTTTCAGCAGCCACGCATGTGTTTATAGAGGGGAAAAAAAAACTGAAGAAAGACAGTCTCTGTTTGCTGTTGCTGGAAGGAAAGACAGAGAACTAAAGGAAGAGTAGGATTAAAAGAACAAAGAGGACAAAGAGAAGGAGGAAAGAGTAAGAACAGAAAAAGAAACAAATGTACTTTATTACACTAACTAGATACAGTAAGTGTGTCATGGTCACGTTGCAAGTTAGAGAAACACTCGTGTCTGAGTGAAGCCTGTCTCTGACCTGCAGCTGGTAAATACTGATGGAGCTATCAGACTTAACTGACACACACACACACACACACACACACACACACAGTCACACATCTGTCTAGATGAACGGACCCATCGATACTCTTCGCTAATGTTGTCCGTACACTATTACACAGCAAAATCACGTAACTACAAACGTTTTTTTTTTTTATTTTGTTTTTATTGAAGACACACAACAGACAACTTGAAATAATGGAACAAATGTCTGAGACAATCTGAAGGGCATGAAATCTTCACACATTGTTGTATGTCTTCAAAGATATTCCTTAAACAGAGATGAAAAAAGCCACATGTGTAGGTGAGAGCATTTTAAGTATATGTGAGCGAGAAAACGGCAATTGAGGTCAACACGCCTGTAGCGCAGACATCGATTTAGCAGGTTAAAGAAAGAAAGAAAGCTGAAAACTGCAACTGCTAAAAGTGCTGCATTATTTTCCAGATTAAGCAACAGTGAGAAACCACAAATAGCCAAAGTTATATATATATTATGACTAGTGATGGCACTGGACCCATGTGCTGTACTGGTATCACCAAAAAAAACACAGGAAACAGATCTTAACCTGAAATAAATACAGAACTTATTGTACCATTATGTAAAACAAAGTGACAAAGTAGGTCGTGTTGCAATATACTTGACCACAAGCAGTATATTACTACGATCTGTATATCAATATCAAAAGTCCTGTATAAACTTAAGCTACAGGTTCAAAAAGCTTAAAAAGTCAGTACAAGTTGCTGAATATCCTCATGGAGGAAAGCTTTTAATTTAGAATACGATACAGAAAAGTTTTATTAGAATAATAAAGAAGTGATCAGAATTTTAAACATTTTAAATAATATACATTTAGTTACAAATCTTTTAAAACTCAGCATTCATGCATTTATACAATTTTCATGAAGGAAACTTGTTTTTGATTAATTGTAAATATCTTCAAGAACAAAATTTAAAATTAGAAACTAAGAACGACAGAAAAAACAGTAGTAATCTGTGATTAGTGGTTTGGTGAAAATGGTAATCAGTGATTGGTTGAAAGTGCAAAACGATCAGATGGTATACAATAATTTGTTTATTAACCTTGGGTTCATTTTGTATGTTTATTACTGGAACTGCTTGTTATCACTTTTGTATTAACGATTTAAACGTGACACACTTTAAAGAAGCGAGGAGCTATAACTGTTTAATCGTGAAGGATAGGCAACACGCAGCCATACACACACAAAATACTAAAGCAAATATGTTTTCTGTATTTAATAAGTCATTTGTTTAATGCAATACTATTTCTTCCACAACATATCTCTGGTAGAATTCATAAATGTTATTAATGATAATAATAATGATTAATTATTAGAATAATTATTATTATTCATAATATTATTAAATAAATTATTTAAATGATTTAAAATACTGTACAGTAATACAGTTACCGTGCTATTCCCCATTAATTTGAAGTAGTTTGAAACTGAAAATGCCAAAGTTCATGAATGAAATCCCTTCTGTTAACTGGATAGAGACAGAGCAGCTGCCATTTTCCATCAAATTAGGGAGAGGAATTGAGTTTGAAATGAAACAAAAGGACTATATTCCTAATAAGAGCTCTGTGCAAGATCAGCTCTGGTTGTTCTGAATTGTTAACAACCATGTAAATGATTACAATAATGAAGGAGTAAGGGAATGAGGTTATAATTCTCAAAGCTTACTGGTAACCAAATGCACACTTTCATAAACAGAAACCCAGAGAACAAATTGTACATTGTTTTGGTCCAAAGAGATCAAAAAGCAAGAGTTTCTTGAACTGAGAAAGGAGGTCAGCAGTAGGTTTGTGTTGTTTAGGAAATTGGGGGGGAGACATGGGCCTCCACCCAGCAGTTAGAACCACACACACACACACACACACAAAACACACACACAAAACACACACACACACACACACACACAAAACACACACACAAAACACACACACACACACACACAAAACACACACACACACACACACACAAAACACACACACACACAAAACGCACACACACACACAAAACACACACACACACACAAAACACACACACACACACACTTCTGTATCTGAGCAGGGCGGTGTAGTTGTTCCCCAGCTGTTTCTGTCCTGATCACATGCACATGCTGTTCGCTCAAATCTGGCAGGAGCAGCAGTTTTTAAAAACAAGCCTTCATATCTCCTCTTCCCAAAACACAAAACCGTGTATTATCTCCATCCTATCCATCTCGTTCTTTCTACCCTCGCTCCCCTAACCATACCCACCTTTTCCCCCAGCAGGTACATCAGTTAGCAGCCACTCGCGCTGAGCCAGTATCTCTGGCACAATGTTCATGACTAAAAAAACAATGGGATGGAAGCTTGTGTTGAAGTGGCTTGCTATGAAAGCAGTGAATTTTAAACACAAGGCTAAAGGCGTTGTTTACTGACCACAGCCAAGCACAACACAATCCTGGCTACAGCACCCACAACAGCTCTCTTCTGGTATAAACAAACTGCAGCTACTTGCAGTTCAGAGAGACGTTAAGAAAAGAAAATAATCAGGTTTACAGAGAACGTCCACCCTGAATGATTTGTATAATCATATTTATCAAAAATCCAATGTGGTCATCAATTGTGCAAAATATTCATTTTATTACTGCCATTTTTGTTTTATACTTCTTTTCACTTTACCTAACAGTTTCCTTCCTTACCCACAATGCCATTCCCTGACCCACCAAGAGTGGAACCAATAGGACTCTTGCGACATCAACTAAAATCTGTAAGGTGAAACACAGGAAGGTCTCCTCAACAAGTGAGTTCAACAAGTGAGATCAAATCAGCTTGGCAGCAAACACAGTAAACATTATTATTTTATTTTATTTTTTTGCAGCTTGAACAAATGAAAGATAAAAAGTTGCGTAATTCTGAGCTCTGATTTCCAGCTTCCAAGATAAGTCAAATGCAACATGAGCCTTCATTTCATTTCGAAATAAATGTGATGCAAGCAGCACTTTAGTTCTGTAAACTGTCCAACTCTCACACATTTCTGTAAACCCTTTGCTCAAACTGATCAGTCATCTCATAGATTGCCAACTAGTAAATCAAGGTTTCTGCCTATGTAACTGCTTTGTGTTACATAGACGCACTGCATACGGTGCAAACAACATAAACAGCAGTGTTATTTCTGCTGGATTTCTACTTACCAAACTAAAACATCCAGCAATGAGATCAGAATGTACACAATGTAGACCATTAATTATATCAGAGTACCAGACTGGATATCAATGTTCCAATGGATCCGAACGTTTACAGAAGCCATCCTCAGTACAAGCTCAGATTTTAGAAGGTGTTTGGGGGATTTTAGTAGAATTTTTTCTCTGCAAATGTAAAATCAAGACAATGCCAAGATCTAAAGTGAAAGTTGACCACTCCTGTCCCACATACACACAACCAATGAAAACAGGGCTCACAGTAGCTTAAAGACAGACTGAATAAAATGACAGAAGCTGGTCCGTGGACACGTCAGGATGCTTTCCAAACAGAGGCCTCATTCAGAGTCCATACTTGTTTACACCTACTAGACTAACCTACATAAATAATTTGAGACTACTGCTAGCAATCGAGACCCTCCCAGACAAGAGAGATGAGGCTTTGTAAACCCCAAGATATCCCACACAAGTGTGGCTCTGTCTCACTTCTGGCTGCCCTACAGAGCACAACAAGTCATAGCTTTATGTATGCCTCTCGAATCACATATAGTTAAGTCACACACGCGCACACACACACACACACACAAAGAAGCTTTAGTGATTTATTTAGCTATGAACAAGTGGCAAAATCTGTGATAGTGAATTCAAAGAGTTGCCTTTCACACTGATGTCTGAAATATATTGTCCAAATGCTGTAAAATCTTAAACATAAACTTCAGCATGAGGGGTTTATTGCTCACAACATAAAAAATAAGGAAATACAACAGGCCCCATGCAACCCCTAGCACTTACCAAGTTACTCACTGCGGTATCAGTTTCGTTATTGGTCGAGGAACGAAAATATGAACAACTTCGTATCGGTGCATCTTCGTTAAATATACTGCACGTGCAACGTCAGCGCCTACATGACCAGTTGAAAAACTAATTTAGAAAGACAACAATGGTTTTAAATACAGTGAAAAGGGAAGTGGAGTCTGAAACTTTAACTCTATAACCATCATGCTTATCACAGAAACAGGAACAAAATCTTACTTTAGACCTCAAATAGACCCCACACAAACCCCTCACTCTATGTGAGGAGTGTAGTGAACAATGGATACAGATAACATCAAAATGGCATTAAGAGGCAAAAGGGCATTAAGAAGAAGCATGAAGGCCACCTTTATTCTGAGGAAATCAGATATGGAGGTACAAGGGGAAGTGAATATTGCACTTCAGATACTACTTTTTCTTTAGAAATCTTTTTAATGACAAATGCCACGTGAGAGGTTTCCCATCAAGGCACACAATACTGCCGGCTAAAAACATACAGCAAACATGGGAGTCAGAGGCACATAGATGTAGGAGTTACACCAAGGCCCAGTTTTCACCTGAAATTATCATCTGTAATGTGAGACAGGATTGTCTCGGAGACACATGGATTGTTCCACTTGAACCACCTAGAGGTAGTCTGGAACAAATATGACCACATGCCACATGTGTAGTGATTGTGAAAGCATCCCAAATAATACGTCTTTCAGCCATCGGCTTAAACAGAAGAAGAATTGGACAGCGCTTAGACTCTTCTACTGTAAGGAGAAGCTGTTCTCAGAAGCATGTTATAAAAGAATAAAATAGCCTGGAGCTGTGTGATGATGTGCAAAACAGGTTTGAATGCAATACAAAAGCTATAGTAGTGAAGTAAATCTAAATAATATTAAATATGTAGGGGTTATAATAACTACACATGCATAACAAGCTGGGGGAGAGGTTAAAATATTAAACTATAAAGCATTAAATATATCAGAAATGCAGAAGTCACATAATTGGATGACTGGGTAACCCATAGTTGTGGGTAATGCAGGTAGACAGGTGAGTTGTTGTTTTTTTTTAACCCACAACTATGGGTTACCCAGTCATCCAATTATGTGACTTCTGGATTTCTGATATATTTTTAATATATTTATAATATATTTATTAATATTTTAACCTCTCCCCCAGCTTGTTATGCATGTGTAGTTATTATAACCCCTACATAATTAATATTATTTAGATTTACTTCACTACTATAGCTTTTGTATTGCATTCAAACCTGTTTTGCACATCATCACACCCAAATGACAAACACTTAAGATAGACAGATAAGTCTATGGAGCTTAACACGAGGAAATACAGGACCAATTATCTGCAGCATAGTGAGGTGAGAGGCACACACACACACACACACACACACATGCCCCTTTTCCACCGAGGCAGTTCGAGTGCTGGTTCGGAGCCAGAGCCTAATTTAGAACCAGTTCTTTCTGTTTCGACCGCCAAAGCACCGGCTCTGAACCAGGAAAAGTGGTTCTTAAGTAGCACCAAAACGTTGCTGGTCTAGACTTAAGAACCGCTTGTGTCAGGGGCTGTGGGCAGGGCTACTGTTAGCGCATTTGTTAATGTACCTTAAGTATACTAATGTTTAATACTTTTTTACTTTAAGCACACATGATAGTAAGTAGCTACATGCTAAGGCTAACTTTTTTCTGTGTTAATGAAAAATAACGTTATGTACTTTCTCGGTTACAACCTCCGTTTTTACAGATTACATGGAGCTGCACGTACACGTTGGATTCGCTCCGTTTGGGTGTTAAAAAGCCATGAGCATTAACAGTAAAGCAACATTCGCCATTGTTGATGTGTTTGTGTTTGCCGCTGCTGCGCTAAAGTTGCTGGGACACGTGACACGTATACAGTGACGTCAGACTCGGCTCTATGATGGCTCTTTAGCCGATGGAAAGACAAACCGGTTCCTAGAAGGTTCGCCAGTGGAACCAACTTTGAACCAGCACTGGTTCAAAGTTCTTTTTGGTGGAAAAGGGGCAACAGAGAGAGAGAGAGATATGATTCCAAGAAGCAAGAACTTGACAACATTTCTGTCAATATCTTATCTAACTAGTCTTCTAACACGTTACAATCCTTTGTGCTCTCTGAGATCACAAAACTCAAGACTTCTGGTAGTTCCCAGAATATCGAAATCTACTAAAGGCGGTAGAACGTTTTCATATTTAGCTCCCAAAGCGACCACAGTCACCTGAGTCACCTCAGATTTGCTCATTGGGGATAAAAACAAAACACACTTAAATATCTAATATTAATCTTGAATTTTTTGTATTATTTTAAGCTTTATATTATTCTTTATGATAACCTTTTGTTCTATGTTTATGTTCTGTAAAGCTGCTTTGAAACGATGTCCGTTGTAAAAAGCGCTATTCAAATAAATTTTAAATAAATTGAACTGAATTATCATTATTATCATCAGCCATTGTGAGTTCAAATCCCAAGCACACCAGAGATCCAAGCTACACCCGGTCTAATATTGATAAGTCAATCCTATAGATTAATGTCTGGATCTGATAAGAGCATAATTTCAAGAGTTTTGCAGCTAAAGGCGACAAAAGACAAAGACTGATTCCAGACAAGCCAAGTGCAGTTTATCAAACACTCACATTTGTGTACACTTTTATCTTGAAAGCTAATCATCACAGAATCTCAAAAGAACATGATCGGACAGTCCGAGCTGAGCTGGATAATTACCTGGCAGTGTACATTTTCACAAAAAACAGTTTTATACAACAATGTTAGAATTAATGTTCTTGCATTTTCAAGTTGAATTGCTCCAGGTAGTGAATAAAAAGTGCAGTTAAAGATTTACAACTTTAAGACAGTTTGTACCGTAGCCCCGCATTTCTCCATGACGAACCTATCTAACAATGGGGAAATCACACTTGATTATTGAACACCTCTGTACATGCACACATGCAGTCTTTAGGGAAGATTTATAAAATAATAATAATAATAATAGATAATTTGGTGAAATAAATATAGTCTCTTAAAGCTGAGGTGTTTTATAGTGCACTAGAAGCAGAAAAACCCAATTGTGTCCCCTAGTTACTGAAATTCAGCCACAGCAACATAGGTTTTCTTACACTGCCAAATGTTTGTATTAGGGATTTAATACTACAAATTGTATTGCGTCGTCAATCGGAGGCTCCTGATGTAATACATTATCATTATTTAATAATACATCGGACAAAAAACTCATTATGCAGAAAAAAACTCATTATGTCAAAAAATTCCATCTTATATTACAAGCGTATTAAATGTTTAAACTTGGGGGGGGGGGGGGGGATACAGGACTTTTTACACATACTGTTTATCATGAAGGATCCTCTGTTTAGCAGCAAGCAGGAGCTAAAAGATTCCCCCAAATATTTAAGTGTACGGTGATGTGACATTAACATTAAACAACACAGCAAACCCAATCACACTTGGAATCTGACAGATAAGCTCCTTCGAAAAAACGTGAAAACACAATCTAACCAATGCTTGTAAACAAACAGCCAAAGAAACGACATAATAACAGAATAAAAACTGAGTTTGTTTTAGCTAGAAGACTGGGTTGTATCCATGACCTCTGACCACCTCACAGCACACACTCACCTAATCATGTGGGCATGTTCATGTTAGTTCCTTATCCAGTTGCCAGCTAGCAATTTACTGTAGATGGCTTCAAACAGTATTTTGAGAAAGTCACACAACAGGAACAAACACACACACACGTGCATGCACACACGTACCTCACTGAATCACAAGGAAGTCGCTTTAGTTCCAGTTAATGTTTAGCTTAATTGCACTGCCTGGATGCATCCTTGCCATTTTGGCAGGACATTCTACAGAAAAACATAAAACTAATGCTAATGCTCTGGAAAACTACGTTTTAATCCAGTTATAGCACACTTTTTCACAGGCACAATTTTTCTCTAAAAAGGTTAGTGTTGGGATTAGAAGACTCTGTAACCATTAGGAGATACTAAAATTCCTCAGGCCCCAAGTAGGGAACCAGCTCTGTAGACATTTAATCTCCAGCATATAAGTCTGTGCTCTGTACAACCGTTTCTGGCGCGATGCACGACTCGTGAGTCACTTGCTAGCGACGTACTTCCGTTTGGGAGGAGTTTAGCGCTGACGTATGTGGCTTGAACAACCACATTCATTTACACCTGTCCAGTTTCATCTGAAATGTGTCCCAGACCACCTCCTGAAGTGGTTTGTACGATCGGATTTATATCCATCTCGAAAACGTTTCGGAGGGCATTTAGACCTGGTCTTTTTACCATCAGATAGCTATCTGATCACAGAAAATGCATGAAGTGACCAGGTGTAAAAAGCCCCTAAATCTTTACCGAAACTCAGGAATCACATATGTTACAGATTGTGTAGCTAAATTTACTGTTAAGTTCTTGGCAAACACATTGCTCAGCCATTTCTGTGTTGCTGACATGTTCATGAGGGAAGTTTTGCAACATTGCTGTGTAAATCTGAAATTTTCCATTATTTATAATTAGCACAAAATATGCATCATGGTTTAGTTAAGATGCTTGTACCATTACATATGCTTTGTAATGGAGACGGCGACATTTCCTTGAAATACAGCTTTAATATAACTTATGCCATGAGCTCCATTAAAGCGTTTGTCTTCCTGTTTACAACCACCACCACCTCCTGTTTTGATGGACATTTGGTTTAGAAAACAAAAAAATCGTCAAAGCTTTTGAAAATTTGTTTCGAATTGCTTCGAGTGAGTGAACACTTTAGAGATAAAAAAAACCAAAACAAAACAGTAGAACATTGATGCTTATGTATTCAAGGAGACATTTTATTACCCCTCAGAGCCCACTTTTAGCTCATTATTGATGTCTGTCTCCATCTGTCTGTCCTTATGTCCATCTTACCTCCTTTCCGCTACCCGTCTTTATTTCTGTTTTTAAAGCCTCAGGGGTTCAAAAAATTTGACCACATTTTATTTATCCATTCTGTGGGTCTCATCTGGGTCTTAGTCACTAAAAAAAATATCTAAAGTAGAGGACACCACATCGGGCCTTCAGTTTAGGTTCTTTCTCCTTTTTAAAGAAATCTGCGATCATCTGTTTCTGTGTGTGTATGTGTGTGTACAGTGACACACACCCACACACACACACCCACACCACAAATCGAGTGTGTTCTGAATATTTCTGGATAATCAGGTTCTGATCAGGTTTAAAGCCTGTGTGCAACTGATGTTTTTAGCAAAGACACTCTCCAGGAAACAATTAAATGTTCATGTTCGGGTAACATCTCACTATAAAAGTGTCAGTAGGAAGGGAGCTGAGAAACAAAAAAAGTGTGCTGATCGTGCAGATCATATGAGCCTTTTACTGATCTTATCTTTCAGTAAACACACACACACACACATACACCCCAACTCTTCACAAAGCAGTAACATGAACAAGACATAACAAATGATGAGTACAAATACACATACTGTACAACCACACACACGTACACGTATACATACATACAGGCACTCACAAAAGCATGTGCACACACTCTCTCACATGTGAAAGAAAAAAAATGAATAATGCAGTAACACACA